>NC_141024.2:46670000-46825000 GCF_052040795.2 Danio rerio | reverse complement strand
CTCATCCTGTGTTGCATGTAATAAACCTAACCATTTTCTTGCAGAAATTAGAGTGGACCTGACTTCTCAGGTCCAAGAGAGGGAGACTCAGATTATACGAGACACTGACACTAACAGACCTGCAACACACACAACCAATTACTCGCTGCCACTCTGACAAATAGAAAATTAAAAATTGAACAAAATTAAACACCTATATCAAACACTGGACAATGAACCATTAGCTCACTGTGTAAGTGCTGACTGTGCTTTTGGGGCTGATATAGCAAAACAATTCAGAGAAAGATACATTGTAAAAAGATTGAAATTAAGTTTAAACAACCAAGACAGGATTATCTTTCATCTGGTGACACAAAATTGACTACTAACAAATTAACATATGAAGACTTTAAAGCCAGTCTGATTTAAATGAAATATTAATGTCTGTTATTCAGAGTGAGCAGTGTGTCTGTACCCCGGCTTGGGTGTGGCCTGGACAAACCGGACTTCACCACAGTTTTGCAATGTAATATGCTGATCACAATCTACAGTTTATAAATTAACCCCTATATCCTTTAAGGGTTTGAAATTTTTTAAATATTATTTTTATATTTAAATATTATTATTATTATTTTTTAAATATTATATGACGTGATATTTCTTGTTTTAAATAGTTGCAGAATTGAAAGTGTTACTGCATCTCATCTGATTCACCCTTAGGAGTGGCCCTTGAATTGGTAAGAATTGTCACAGCCAGAGAACAACGTTTGAGTTGTTGTGTAGCTCAGTGGTTCCCAAAGTGGGGTCCGTGGAACATTGACAAGAGTTATTTCCAAAATATAATTAATTTTATTAAAATTTCAGAATTATTCAGCGGGTTATTTTAACCATAACCCGCTGAAGATAAAAATAAAAAACAACAACATGCAAATGAAAAGTCATCAGCCTTTCAATTATTATCATCATTTTTTCATAGGGTTGGTGTGTTTACATTAGATTAACACTGAAATAACGTCAGCTGCAGCATATTGATTTTATAGCACCAGGTTAAACGTTCTGACACCTTTATAGCAGTCAATTACATTAAAAATAAAAAAAACAAGTTACTAATCATACTACTTTAGCATCGTTACTACTTTAGCATCACCTAAAACTGGTTAGTTTACCCCTAGAGAGGGAACATACAACTGTTTCAATTTTAATATGTGAAAAAAACAAAAAACAAAAAACATAACGTTCTTTTTATATAACATGGCCCTGGACGAATCAGTGACTAGGGCCCTGGAAGGACTGAGGGCTTTGTCTAATGAGATGCAGGAACACTGAGGTATTAATAACCCCATTGATAAGTTGTTTACTGATATGTTTGGGAATTAAAAGGGGGTAATAATATTAATTATGCATTCTCTGGAGATATTTTTGGGGATTTTGGTTACTTGTGGTTGTTGTTGCATACCATGTATTAGGTCATTGTGTAACAGAATGATTGTTGCAGCAATTGAGAAGAAAGAGGCTCCGCCTCCCTACAGTATGCCACTGCTGGGAATAAGAGATGTGGAGTCTGAGGAGGAAGAAACAGAAGTGTGATCTCTAAAGAGATCAAGAGAGGGAATTGAAGGAATAAAATTACAGTCTATTGCTTCTTTTGAATTATATACATGTGCTCATGCTTATTTTGCATATGTATATGTGTTTGCTTGAACCATGATAATCTAATGAGCCCACGCAATGATATGATGAGACATTCTGTTTGACCTTAAAATGAGACAGGAACTTTCCACACCTATAATGTCAAATAACTAAATCTGTAACAAACAAGTCTTGCAGAAAGTCCCTGTCTGGGTTGCAGCTGTGACGTGTGACTTTTCTATACAGAAAGGAGAACTGGAGCAGATGAGGAAAATATTGCTTTATTGTCTTACTAATCACTCTTTTCTTTTGATATATTTTTGTTATTGGAGGAATATACTCCCATTTGCCTCACTATTCATTATTTACAATATGTGTTTTTGTCAGATATGATGATGTCTCCTGATATAGCGTACTTCTACTTAACACCTGTTATAATGTGTTTCTAACTAACTGCTAAAACCACAAGAGCTGTGTGTGGGTGCTGGCTGGAGACAGAGCTGCAGAGGGGCTTCCCCTAGATGGGTGCATACACAGGTCAAGAGTTCATAGACAGGACTAGGAGGAAAAGCAGATGTGGTAGATGCAACATTTTTATACTGCTTTCTGTGTATGCATGATGTATGATGCTTTAATAAAATTGATATTATCCTGATATCTCTATAAGGAAGTTATGATGCTCAGCTGTGCTTTGATGATTTTTTGCTACAGTTGCTTGCTGCACCCCAGATGTCAGTAGTGTCAAGTATGTCAAGGAGAAGTGATACTTTCACCTGCCCTTTTGTTTCTGTGTGCAGAGGTATCTCTGTGTGCAGACCACAGACCTTTGAGAGATGATTCTGCCTGATAACAGCTGATGGCAACAATAGAGATTGGGGGTAACTGATCAGAGGAGTGGCCAAAAAGATTGAACGCTGCTGATGGATAAAAGGAGGGAGTCGAGAGAGTTCAAGAGTTTTTGGACATCCAGACTGCTTGGCTGACGGTTCTTCAAAAGCCCAGGATCCTGACCTTCGCTTTATTCACTTATGCTCGATAAATAAATTAATTGATTTTGATTAATTGACTCCTGACCGATTATTGAATTGGGGTGGACTAAGGCAAGTGAAAAATAGTCCAACAAGACTCAAGACACATACAGTGGGGGATGGGAAGTTCAGCAGCTTTACAAACCAGTTTTACAGAGAAATAATGATGTATTGGGAAAATAAGTTGACTTTAGCCATCATCATTTGTTTTGTTGCTGTTGTTTTATAGGACTATTGATAGAAGCTTTTTTTATTTTGGCTGCTGCATTTTGTAGTTAATGCTGATACACTTATGTTGAGGTATTTTGATTTGAAACACATTTTAATTGTTTTTTTTCCCAAGCTGTTTTTTGTTTAAAGATGCAAATGAGCATTGAAGACTTAAACCACACTGATGTCTCAACACACACAACTACATTCACTTATATAATAGTTATGTAAGTGATACTATTAAACTGTGATATATCATTATTCGTTAAAAGAAACAATTTCTAATCTTCACAGTGAGGTTTTATTTGTGTTATGTTCAGTCAATATATTAATATTAGCAATGTTTTAGTCATTTATTTATCACTGAACTTGTTCTTTATGTGAGTTTAGAGTCCTTTACTTCTCCTAAAGCACATGCAGCTCATTACTGCTTCCTGTAAACTGTCAACACACTCTTAACAGATCAATTATTTCTTTCCAAAAGTGTCTATAAATTTTTATGATCAAAATGTAACTTGTTTCTGTGCCATTTTTTTTTCTTTCCTTCATTTTTTAGTTGAACAGAACACATGTGAGCAGCTCATCTTTCTCGAAAGCCTCTTATTCACCTGATATGTAACAAGGATGTTTTTCCCTCTGATTATCAGTTGTGTTTGTGCATACAAATATGCATAGACATTCACAAAAGAATATATAAGATACCCTGTGACAAAACCTTTTTCAATACAGTGAAGCTATCACATACTGTCTATTTTTTGCTACTTTTGGCCTTAGAAGATAATTGTTTGTACATTAATCACAAATGGATGAGACACACTGTAACTTCAAACTCATTTGTGTTAATTCCAGGTGCTGTGAAATGTTATGTACAAGCTGCAGAAGCAATCAGGTGTGATTAAAGTGCCATATATCTGATCCAGTCCTCCAGCATCTTTTTTGCTTCAAAGAAAGTCTTTTACACTACAATCATATTAGAATTGGTCTTTTGTTGCTAATAATTTATTTATATCATCTGAAATATAACTAATTCTATTATATAGCTTTATCTCTTAACCATGAGAAGGAGGGAAAATGCACTCACTCACTCAATGCAGTCGAATCAATGAGCAAAAAACACAACACATTAAAGCTTACCAAGACACATATCACAACAAGAGAGATCTGTTATGGTACAGGCACAAATCATAATTTTAATCAGAAACTTCTACAGCACAGCAGCTTCTAGATGTACCCACTCTGTCTAAGGTAGGCTCATATATATATATATATATATATATATATATATATATATATATATATATATATATATATATATATATATATATATATATATTTATATATATATATATATATATATATATATATATATATATCAGCCGGGCATAGTTAATCTGAAAGCAAGTTGGGCTGCAGTCACACTAGAGTTTGTGCTTGCAAAATTCTTTCGTACAGCGCTGCAAAAAAGGGTGGGATAAAACAATATGATTAGACGATACTAAAAGCGACTGATTGCTCCATATAGCTCATGTTTTGATCTTCTATTGGTCTCATGCACTCACGTGATGCGATATTTCAAGCCTTGGTCTTACCTTTGTGGAGTCCACTATTAAATCTGTCATGCAGCTATATATTTATAATTAGAAAATAATTACATCACAATTTAAATTATTGTCCAGGCAGTTTATACAGGGTAATTCAATGACAAGAGTTCACTTTATATCTACACAATGCAGAACTTTTAATGTGATTTAACCTGCTCCACCTACACCAACTACAGCATTTCTCAGACTTCTGTTTCACTATGGTGTAATTACAGTGGTGAACATTACATACAACAACAACTGCACTTACTCCTGTAACGTGTTTGCAACAATGAAATTTAAATATCTGTGTCACATATTCATTTAAATAAATGGCTCATCATCATGTGCAGACCAATAGTCCAGACCATTAACTGAATAGGACCGTTTTACATATATAAAACCTGTTAACAGGTATAGCTGTTCATGCCAATACCAACTTGATAGCCTAAAGCATATTACATGAACAGGACCTGCTTAACATCTCTTAAGACAAATAAGCAAAGGTGTCTATAACAATACATGCTTGATTGCCCGGATCATTACATCTGAATGGTGCCTTTTAGTAGCATAGTTCTTCACCAATACCAGTTTAATACCTGGAATAAAGACACAGATGTGAGGCGTCACAGTGGTGCAGTGGGTAGCACGATCACCTCACAGCAAGAAGGTTGCTGGTTTGAGCCTCAACTGGGTCAGTTGGCATTTCTGTGTGGAGTTTGCATGTTCTCCCCGTGTTCGCGTGCGTTTCCTCCGGATGCTCTGGTTTTCACAAAGT
The DNA here is from genome assembly GCF_052040795.2 of Danio rerio. Lineage (NCBI taxonomy): Eukaryota > Metazoa > Chordata > Actinopteri > Cypriniformes > Danionidae > Danio > Danio rerio. The sequence continues at coordinate 46,819,796 of NC_141024.2, read as the reverse complement.
CCATAGACATGCGGTGTGTGTGAATGAGTTTGTATGCATGTTTCCCAGTAACGGGTTGCAGCTGGAAGGGCATCCGCTGTGTAAAGCATGTGCTGCTGGATAAGTTGGCAGTTCATTCCACTATGGTGACCCCTGATTAATAAAAGGACTAAGCTATAAAGAAAATGAATGAATATATGAGTAATATCACACGAGTATCAGTTTCTGTATTTCTGTTTGTTTTAATGGCCAGTTGTTATTGCAATAAAAAAATTAATAAATAAATTTTAAAAAAGCAGTGTGATGTGGCTCTCGAGAACGATTGTCCCTCTACCTTTTGTTTCAATCCCCTGAGAACTTTGGTCATCTTCAGAATGCAAATGAAGACACTTTAGATGAAGTCAGAGAGCTCCCTCATCTGTCATAGACAGCAAGAGTCCAGAGATGCTTGGTTTGACTATGGTTTTTCTGGAAAAGTAACCAAAAACATTGTCAAAACCTGTGACGTGACTTTAGTGGTTCAATTGTAATCGAGTTCCAAGAACATTTTGAGTGCCAGAAAATGTTGAAAAAAGCCGCCATGTCCAAAGTAGGAGCTGTTGAACCATATAGTGGCTGCTTTTTGACCCTGTAGCCTATTCTCTTTATTTGCATTCAGCAGAAGAAACTCAAACAGGTTTGGCTCAAGTAGAGGACGAGTAAATGACAGAATTGTAATTTTTTAAATGTGAACTACCCCTTTAATGCTTCTTTAAGTAAAGGTAAATGAAATATTACTGAAGAAACTGCTAAAGAATGGCAGGAAACGTGGAACACAGATAATAAGAGACGACAATTCATTTGAAACAATAAGAAACACTATATAGGCCAATAAAGTTGTAAAAATAGAAAAGAATATAAGGTGTCAATTATGAGGATGAGATTTGGACTCAGATATTAATAATAAGTAATGTGTTGTAGAAATGCAAGTCATCATGAACTGGATTAAAAAAAGTTTCTCAAAATTGTCTTAAAATGTTTAGATTAAAGGTTTGGATAACTTTAAATACTAAAGTGTGTGTTTGTGAGAGAGATCTAATCTATTTTAGTTTTTATGAATATTTTTTATTTTATTAATCTTTTTATTTTTATTTATCTATTTTTATTTTATTTATTTATGTGTTCTTTTCTGTATTATATTTTATATCCATATTTGTTAGCACTACTGCCCTTTTTGCACTGTCTTGAACGTAGTGTCGCAATATGAATGTACAGTTATTTGTCATGCCAATAATGCACCTAAAATGTGAAATGTGAGGAAGAGAGAGAGAGAGAGAGAGAGAGAGAGAGAGAGAGAGCAGAAATAGTATAGAGTGAAAAACAAGAAAGAAATGTGTCAACAAGTCATGACTGCAACAGTAAGGGGCAAAAAAGCTAAACAAAAAAAGACTTTTATTTTGGCGTGGTGTGTGACGTCATCAGGTGGCGCCGCTGCAGCGCTGTGATTCAACTGGAGAAAGGTTTGTGTTTTTAAATGTTTACGGATATAACCCGATTTAATTAAAGTTTCAGGTTTTTCATCCGATGCTACATTATGTACCCGCTGTTGGAAATATTATTTTAACCATTTATACAGCGTAGTACTATTTTATTCTCAGTAACCGAGGGCTTTTGTTTGAAACAGACAAGTGTGTAATGCGAGTTTTAAAATAGAGGCAAAGTTGGTTTTATATTCGCACATTCGTTCATTTAGAAGTCTCTATATTGTTTACCATGTTACTTTGAATATTTGATCTGAATTAGCATGCAAGTATGACTTGAAATCAACATTAGCACTGTTTATTTGACTGTGAACAATGTTATACTTTGATAGTCATTGGCTGAAAATATGATTTCACTGTTTGGAGTTTGCAAATAATACTTTTATGTAATTATATAATTAAGGGGAAAGTCTGAATGTGTAAATATAAAACCAACTTTACCTCTATTATCTAATTTACTGTAAACAATGCTGTACTTTGGTAATTATTAGCTGCTAATATTATTTCCATATTTAGAGTTTGCAAAGATTACTTTTAGGAATTTTTTATATTAAGGGGAATGTCTGAATACCTAAATATAAAACCAACTTTACCTTAATTATCTATAGAGGTAAAGTTGGTTTTATATTCAGATATTCAGACATTCCCCTTAATAATATCATTTCAGAAAAGTATTCAAACAATAGCCACAAATGAGCTGATTAAAACTAGTACTCCATTTCATAGAGATAGGTTGGTTTTATATTCGCACATTCTGACTTTCCCCTTAATAATATAATTTCATAAAAGTATTATTTACAAACTCTAAATAGCGAAATCATATTAGAATTCAATGACTATCAAAGTACAACATTGTTCACAGTCAAATAAACTGTGTTAATGTTGTTTTCAAGTCACACTTGCCATGCTAATTCCGATCAAATATTCAAAGTAACATGGTAAACAATATAGAGACTTCTGTTTTAAAGAAACGTTTTACCTGATTTCTTTTTGTTAATTGCTCTCATTAATAGGAACTGTTGAAGCAAGTGTTGAAGAGAAGTTATTTTGTTTCTGTTGATTGTTTTATTAATTCTAAACAGGACATTTTTATTGTTTTGTTCAATTTAAACAGGATAAAGTGTCCAAACACAGAGAAAAACTCCTGCTGAAGCGACTGATCTCCACACTGTTATAAAGATGGCGTTTATTAAAGAGGAGAGTGAAGATCTGAAGATTAAAGAAACATTCACAGTCAAACAGGAAGATCTGCAGAAACAAACAGGTTGGTTTTCATTCTCAAAGACCAATTCAGTCATTTGATCCTCATTCAGATATATTTTAATAATAAGAATACTAAATTAAATCCATCTTGCAGCCTAAACGCACACAAGCACTTATTGAAAGACCGAAAAACGTTTCTTTTGTCTCTTGTTCACATATCTATTGTCTTTCTTTTATATATTATTAGTCTCCCATTTTTTCTATCTTCTTGGGGTTATTGCTTTTCTTGTTCTCCTACTGTTTGTGTAAAGCGTCATTGAGCACTTACGCTATATAAAATAAATAAAAACAATACATTTAAAAAGGTTTAACTGAGCTGGCGATACTTGACCTGCAGTATTCTCATAGAAGACTCAAAATTTTAAGCCGTAAAAAGTCTTAAATTTACTGAAATATTGTGTTCGAGGTATTAAATCTTTTTAAAAAAACAAGTCTTCATTTTCCTTTGTTCTTGTTTTGTTACCCAGTCTGGCCAAAACCCATACAATCACCAACAATCCACCTAAATAAATCTTTAAACTTTTTATTAAAAAGGTCATTTTAACCTTATTTATCTAAAATATATTAAAAATATATAATATTAATTTATTATTGTATTATTAAATGTATTCACTTGTAATATTTGTTTGATGGGGCAAATAAAAACCTTTTCGATCTGGGCCATATGAAAATTTCTTTAGCCTTTATGAGTCTAAAATTTCATTCATAATTGTCTTAAAAATGTCTTAAGAAGTCTTACATTTAACTTAGTAAAACCCACAGAAACCCTGGTTTAAAGTTTGTCAAAAAATGTGGATGCCCCCAATATTAAACATGTTGAATGAAATGGACACTAAAATAATTAATTATTATAAACTGTGTACTGAATATAGACCATATTCTTCATGTACCAGCAGGCGGCGCCATTGGAATCTTTTTGCTTGAGACTTTTTTAAAGAATAAATTTTTAGATCCTAAAACCAGTGTTTTATAATTTATCTGTTTTTATTATTTTCCTTACAATAACATTTGTTTAAACGTGCTCCATGTATTTACTGCTGAGGACATCGACCTGGACAGATTATTGTGCACAGATTTAGTTTATTGTAGTTTTTTAAAAACTTTTAAAACATTTGTCCATTTTTTATTATTATGAAGTATGTTTATGTTAAAATACAAGTAGAGCTTGCTTGTTTTTACACAATATTTAATTTTTTATTTTATTTTAATTTTTAGAAATATCTAAAATATAAATAAAAATGTTATTAATTTATTATTGTATTATTAAATGTATTAAATTATAATATTTTTTTGGTAAATAAAAATATTTTTTTATCTGGATATTTTGAAAAGTTATTTAGCCTTTAGACCTTTATGAGTCTAAAATTTCATTCATAATGGTCTTAAAAATGTCGTAAAAAGTCTTAACTTGGTAAAACCTGCAGAAACCCTGGTTTAAAGTATGTCAGAAAATGTGGATGCCCCGATTATTAAATATGCTGAATGAAATAGACACTCAAATAATTAGTTGTTATCAACAATCTGAGATTATTGACCATATTTTTTATACACCAGCAGGCGGCGCCATTGCAATCTTTTTGCTTGAGACTTTTTAAAAAAATTAATTTTAAGATCCTAAAATCAGAGTTATGCTCTTTAGGCATGGGGCGATAACTATGTTCAAGGTTTACTGCTGTTTGGAAAAGTCAATGTTTTACAAACCGGCAACATTTTCTGCTGTGCCTTTTTTATGCTTTGTTTTAAGTTTTTTAGGACAACAGTATCTCCTGCAGAAAAGATATCCAAAGATGCCGTTTTAAATCGTAAAGAAATCTGTAATTCATTTGAATGATTTAGCCTGACATGTTTACTGCTCCAAAATATTTTTTAAGTTTCTAAGAAGAAAATTTATTTTAGGTTATCATACCGTCAGAATCCTAAACTGGCCCATGCCTAATCCTTGATGTTGCAAAGTCATATTTTCTAATTTTTTTTTTTTTTTTTTTTGTATGTATAGTCATTAACACACCTGTATGTAGAGCAAGTAGTGTGACTGTTTGCTTAAAGTATTCTAGCACCATGCCGGATCTCCGGCGTGCGGCCCTGAGGGAAAAAAAAAATTCAGAGCCTGCACATGCAGTTTAATTATAGAAATCCTCAAAATAACCGATTAACTGTTAACCGAAAGAGTGCATTTGTAACCGATTAATGTTATCAGTTAAACGATTTAAAAAAAAAACTTTATATATTTTTAAAGTTTGGCTGCATAAGGGGCATCTGTTGAATAGTTACTAACGACCGCGAGTGTTTTGCTGTTGCGCGCTGTGTGCTCGAGCGGGAAAAAGCGTATTACATTAGTTTCCTCTTTTTTATTCTTCAATCAACTGAAAGCACTGCAGGGTTTCTGTGGGGTGACAGCAGTTTTTGGGTTGTCAAGGTGACTATGGCAAACTTTTAATGATGGAGGAGACTTGTGGTTGCTGGTTCAATCCAGAGCTGTATTACTTTACAGATCTTGAATATCATAATATTTTTAAAATTACAATTATAACATCGACAGCAACACGACTCACGCACACCAGCTGATTCAGTCGTTTTCCAGTGACATAAAAAAAGAGCACTGGGCTTTTTTTTTTTTTTTGTTACAGATGTTGCCAAGGACTACATTTATGAATATAACGTTAGAGGCGATTCAGCGAGTTCAAATTCAGCCATGAAACTCGTTGGAAAACCTGTTATTTTTGCCTATTTGGGAACATTTTGGATTCGTGGCAAACGAGAAAGGCAAACCAATAATTTGGATGAAACTATTTGCAGGGCTTGTTTTTTTTTATTTAAAAATAGATAAATAAATAAATAAAACACCTGACGGATAGGATGCAACAAAGAAAAAGCATGTTTTTAATCATTCTTCATAATCTGATTCATAGCCTACATGTAATAAACCAATATTGCGCCAACAAGAACAAGCTCTAAAAGGTAAAGTTTAAAGTGAGAGGAGTTATTGATATGTTATTAATATTAGTTGTTAATATTAATGATCATAAACACGACCTGCGTTGTATAATAAACGCCGTCACGGTGTCGTGTCTGCGATCTTTTCTCGTTGAAGAAAAGATAATTCATGTTATCGCCGTCTTCCCAGCCAGGTTTTCATCTGCAGTTTCCACTTTTGTTTCTTCTCAAAAAATAAAATATCACTATAAAATATCACCGGCGCCAGGATGTCATAATTCATGGGGCTATTACCAATTTCATCAATGAGGGTTAGGCAACCATCCCTTTTAAATTAATGCAAACAGATCATGGCTTAAGAACCAAACAAGTGGTTTAAATTAAATGTTAGTCTCCTTTTTTCTTTTCGTTTTATTTTAAATAATATAAATGTTTAAAGTTTTAGGTAAAGATGTCAAACTATGTCCACACATGCAAGCTAAACTAAGTCATGCTTTATTACCCAACCAATATTAGCGTTAGGAAGAAAAATTAAATGTTGCAATTGAATGCCATTTAAAATATTTGTTAAACGAATGTTACTTTAAAAAAGCATATATATCTATTAAAACTGAATAAAGTACATCGTCTAATCGGAAATAAAGGAAATTAGTTATCATTTCCATTATTTAATGTATAAAAAGGCTAGTCTTTTAATTAAGTTAGTTAATTGATCTGAAAATTTTAGTTGCATTTTCTTTGCTTGTAAATAAATAATTAACAGTTGCATCAGATTGATGAAAACAAACCTGAATACCCGTGTGAACAGGGCCACAATGACTTTTTTTTTCCATTTTTTTTTTCCATTGAACCTATAGAATAGTGTCTTTTGTCTATAGACTGGCAAATGTGTCTGAAAAAAAAACTGCTGAATCTGGATATGTGAATATTTGGTAACTTGGTGAATATTTGGTAACTTACAGTATAAAACAAATGTCTGGTTTAGTGATATTAGTAATGCATAAAAAATGCAAAGGAGAATTCTCCTACACTTAACACACTGATGACAGCCACTTTGCGATGGCTTTTAAGGTGGTTAATGAGGTTTGTTGTGTTACCTTGTGAAGTTTGGACTGAACAATCTACATTGTAAAAGCGCTATACAAATAAAGGTGAATTGAATTGAATTGAACAGGAGCAAAGGCTACCTGATCACCATTACATTCCTCGAAAAAAACACTTGCAATCGAGACGCAGTCACTTCATGCTTGTGTTGTGCTACAATCTGTAAACTCCACTCATTAAAATAATGGCTGGGTGTTTATACTGTAAAATCATGACTATATTTAATTATTGACTGTGGACCACAAATATCGTTATCATGATAATAATATGATAATTGTGCAGCCCTACACCCTTTCATTATGTTCTTGGCTGTTTTTCACCCATTGACTTTCATTATAACCACAATTTTTTAACAGCAAAGCCATGACACCAAGTCTATCAGATAAAGAGCAGGAGTCAGAGATTCAATTAAAAGAAAGTTTACTGTAGATAGTTTGCAGTTTCATCAGCAGAGGCCAGCTTAAACACTCGCAAAAAGTTTGTAGACCGCTCAACATACAAACTCAGAACAACAACATTTAGACTCTTACATACCGTCATTAACTGTATAATATTATAATGCCAAAAAGCATTCTCTCTTTTCTCTCTCCGCGAACTGTTTTTAGATACGCATCAGTAAAGTGCACTGAAACTCCAAGAAAACAAAACACACAGATAACTGGAAAGGATTATTTGAACCTATGGGCTTACAATATTCTGATACCCTGTTTTTCTAGGCTTTATTAATGATAATGGTCAGAATTGTTGGACCATTATTGCCTTTTAGCATAAGAAGAGGAGAGAAACTAGCCAGACAGTAATGTGTAAATTGTGGAGCGGGCTAAATTTAAAGAAACATGTATTTTTTTTTAGAAGGTGTACCTTTTTTTTGCTATTATTCTTGCCATAATAAAAATATGTATAGAGCAACCCATGTTCTGCTGTCATTAATATTTTAATAAATTATAATAGGAAGAACTGTCCGAGATATGAACAAAAGCAAGTGATGCGTCAAAGTTTGATCCTTTACTTCAGCAACTTCACGTGCATCCTACCTCTAATATATGCTTTTGCGCAGTCCCATACGATTAGTGGAGATACGTCTGAGGTGTCATTTATACTTAATTTAATTTAAGTTTACTTGTGATAAATGAAATGAATTCATTATCATTGAGGAGCGAAGTGTTAGGTCTCCATTGTTTGGAAGTATGCTTATTACCTAAGTCCCATAATATTTCTATTGGTGAATGGTCCGACGTGGCCATCTGTAATATCTTCATACTAGTTATTCTGTGCAGCTCATCTCTGGAAGTAAAAAAAATAATCTATTCTGGAGTAAGACTGATGGCTATGTTAATAGAATGTGAAGTCTTTGTGATTTGGAAAATTGCTTCGCCATACGTCATACGTAAGTTCTGAAGATTGAGATTTTATTATACTCATTCACGAGCATGGGGTATTGGATATGGGTTGTCTATCTAAGTGTTGTGACATAGTACAATTGTAGTCTCCTCTAATTACTAATATTCTTGAGCTATGCTGTATAATTGTGTTGAAAACTTTTTTTAATAAAAGCCGGTCTATCCTCCTTTGGAGCATATATATTCATGAGTGATAGTTCAATGCTATCCATTGAGCCATTTAGCAATATAAATCTACGCTCAAGATCTTTATGGATATTTACTAAGTTAAAGAAACAATAAATATTTAAGTAAATAAAATTAAGTAATAAAAGAAAAAAATAGAATGAAATAAAAAGACATTGGAACATTGGGGGGGGGGGGGGGGGGGGATGAGTTCATCAGAATCTGGATTCGAACTGAGTTCTTGCTCGAATGTGTCAAAACATTTTACCATGCGTTTTACAAGCTACGCCACTCACACTGTTAAAGACGCTGCAAAATTTTAAACCTATAAATCACACTATCTCTTTTTAAACCCACTCAGTGCTATGTTCAAACTTAAATGTGTTAACAGCATCAGCTCAACTGTCCCACTCTATTTTTTTTTCTTTTGTTATAAATTCCGGAGAACAAACTTGCAAATAACAAGTTTTCTCTGGTCTACCTCCGAAAGCAGCACCTCCAATTAACATTCTATTCAAAGTTTCTCATTTGGCTTGCTTTTGCCGTTGCTTTTTTGTTGGGTTTTGCCAAAGTAGAGTCATTAGCATATTCATTCGGGGGAGGAGGCAAGGAGGGGTTTTGCGCTCTTCCATGTTGTGCTCAGTTTCACGTTCATTCGAATGTACGAGAATATGCATGTTATTCGGCTACGCAGTGTTTCAGACTCCTACAGAACCATAATTTTTGAAACTCAAAATTAACAGCTTCATATACAGAGACATGTTTTTCCAAGCATAAAAACTGCTGTATAAAGTTAGCTTATCCGTTCATTCCATGGAAGAAAACAAATACCTCAGGGAAATCAATTGTAATGATCAGTCAAATCCAACGTAAGGAGTCGAGAGTGGATTATCACCTAATAAGTTTGAAGGCAGGATACTCATCGTTAAGTGTTGTAATCTTCAGGTAGAATAAGTGTCAACTATTAGATTGATTGTCAGATATGATTTTCTTTTTCACATAATCCATTGCCTCGGACGCAATCTGAAACCACTTTTCTTTTCCATTGTGTGAAATTCGGAACCTTGCCGGAAAAAGCTGTCCATATTGCACGTCCTGTCGCCCCCGAAGAGCTCTCCTGACATCAGTGAAGACTGCTCTGCCCCTGCAACATTGGCGGCGTAATCCTGAAAGATGGTGATTTGATTAACGTTGTGAATGAGCAGTGTGCGTTCTCTGGCTTTTTGTAAGATCTCCACGGCATCTCCATCGTAATGTAACTTTGCGGTTATGGTACGAGGCTTGTCCCCTGGCCTTTTTGGAACAAGGCTATGATGTGAGTGGTCAATTTTGACATCTATGTCCATTTGAAGCAGTTTTTTTTAGCAGTTTGAATACTGCTGTAGTTTTGATCCCGGGAGCTCGGAGATTACAGTAACGCGCATATTTCCGCCTTCTTATGCACCCTTTCATATCTTCACATTTTTCTTTTAAGTCGTCGACGTGTCTTGTGAGTTTAGTTACAGTTGCCTGGAGAGTGACCATCTCGTCTGACCAAGTTGAGAGTCCTCCCTCGACATCCTTTATGTTCTCTTTTATTTGGTCAATTTCAGAACGCACAGCGGTGGCATTAATCAAGATTTCGGGTCTCATAGCCTGTAGTTCAGATTTAAGTGCATCAAAATCCTCTTTCAATGCGTTCTTTAATTTTTTCGTTATTACAGATTATTTGTCCACTCTTAAGGAGCAGAGAATGTCCGCCTTTATCTTCTCGAAGACAGTATTTGTATCGTCAGGCCGTCCAGAAGGAGATCCAGGCTCACTGGAACTACTCTGCCCCGAGGCTTCGGGCCTTACGGTGATAGGGCCAGAATACTTGTATTTAATCAACGTGGTCTTCTGTTCGTTTGCAAGAACAAATACTGTTCATTCTCAGACATTAAACAGCTGTTAATATAACAATTTTTAAAGATTTTATAGGAGAGCTGAAAACACGTGTTTATTCCATCACGCTCGACAGCGCCCCCTCGACTGACACAGTTTTAATGGACTCTATGCAAGATCTCTTCCGCGTTTGTGATTAGCCCTCATGTCAACTTCTGGTACAGCACCACGATCACTGTGAGCGGATGGCGCAGGTGATGATGATAGACTACACTCGTTGTTTATAAAAGTTTCCTTGCATTACCATGAAGGACAATAATGGAATCGTGAGACAGAGAGCTGTCACACCAAACAGCAAAGAAGAAAAGGGGTTAAAATTCTACATTTCGAGTTGCATCGATCATTTTGAGGGTGAGTATTATTATGCTATATATAAGAAAAGCAATTAAATGCTAGCCATATCTTTTTTTTCCTCATAGTTCATATTGATTTTTATGTTGTTTTAATTACCTGTATTATTTCTATCCATCTGCCTGTCTATCTATTTACATGTATGTGTACATTATGTCGTCAATATCCATTAGTATAAACGTTACTAACTATGGGTTATTTCTCACTGTCCTATAAGGGTGGAGTGACGGGAGATCAGCATTTCAGGTCGATAGTGAAGTCAGATAAGCTGCATAGTTTGAGTGAAAGGTTATTGATACTTGGGATGACATGATGATCCAGCTCATCTGCAATAACATCAGATTGTTTCAGGGGAAGCCAACCTTTTTTTTTCTTTTTTTTTACTTTTACCTGTCAAGATGACTGCAGATTTGAACAAACACACTCACACAACTTTTTTTTATGTTTAAAATTGTCAAATTTACATGTGTCAAAAAAATTATTTATATTTATGCTGCAGTGCAAATGTCTAATTACTTATATTTAGATAGTTCAGGGTTTTCCTTGTTGAAAATTAGTTTAAGAGGGTATCCCATTTGTTACATTTTTGCTACTTGAAACAAATGCATTTTGCATTATTGAGCATCACTGGGGGTCTGACAGAAGTTGCCTGCCTGATTTTTGCTTGAAGGCGGAGGTGGTACATCACGTAATTCTGCACAATAAACTCTGCATAATTACATTAGTGCAAGTATCTAAAGTGATTTATATATTTACATTAGTGCAGAGCAAATGTTCACTCAAGTTGTTCTGTTATTTATGTTTGTAATCTTTAGCTTAAGCTTTTACTGATGAGCAGAAGGCAAGCCATTGTGTAAATCTGGTTGATGCTTGCTGTAATAGAAAGAGATGATGACTGTCCAGCTTGTTGCTTCACCCTGTGGATGAGATGCTCAGTGTGAACCTATAGTCTTGTGAAGGATGGCTTCTCCCTTACAGTTGCTCTTACTCTGAACGCGTTACTCTAGATGTTGTAGGATGTAAATGAATAAATCAGATAGAAATGCATTAGGTTTTGAGTATAAAGACTTGTACTTAACATATTTGTTTTAGTTTGTTATTTGCCTCTTACATGATACTAGAATGTTTGATGTGGGTGTGTATATGCATGTATACAGTATATACAGTATAATATAATTTACTATAATATTGTTAAAAATGTAATATTTTATATAAAATAAAATTACAACTTGTTACTACTTTTATCTGGGTTAAATTCTAGTACATCATTTTTAACTGTACCTTTAGATCCTTTTAACATCACTAAAAGTAGCATTGAAGCAGTCTCCTTTCAGTTACTTCACCTCTTCACTGTGATTATCAGTCTGATCTGGTGTATTAATCAACAATAATGATGTTTCAGATGCTGAGCATCCACTGGCACTAGATCCTTCAATCTTCCTTCTTTGCCATGCTCTGATTTGTTTAGGTTTCGCCGCTATTAGATTTCACTGTAGAACGAAATCAGATTTCGCTATGCGGAAGAGCCTGACTGATATTCTACCGGAAACACGTCAGCAGAGTTTGTGCATAGAGCCCATTTACTATAACTTTTATGTTAATCTGCTTTGACAGTTTACATTGTAAAAACACTAGATAAATAAAGATGAATTGAATCTGCTTAAATGTATACATGTTAATGGACCAAACAAAATATGATCTGATTTATTTACATTTAATGTGCATTAAAATTACAGTGTGTAGCCAAGGTTTCCAGTGTCTTTTCACTTTTCAGTTTTGATAGTTTTTAAGACTTAATGGAAACTAATGTTTTATTTATTTATTTCAGACCTAATTGAAGAGAATGAGGGGAGTAAAGAGGAGGAACATCATGTCAAAATTGAGGAAAAATCTCATTTACAGACTGATGATATTTTGAAAAGAAGAGACAAGAATCATTTCACCTGCACTCAGTGTGGAAAGAGTTTTAAAAGAAAAGACATTCTTAAGACTCACATGAGGATCCACACCGGAGAGAAACCATTCACATGTACTCAGTGTGGAAAGAGATTCAACCAATCATCACACCTTAATCTACACATGAAAATCCACACTGGAGAAAAACCATTCACTTGCACTCAGTGTGGGAAGAGTTTCGGCCAATCATCGTACCTTAATCTACACATGAGGATCCACACTGGAGAGAAACCATTTACATGCACTGTGTTTTGGAGGAGTTTTATTTGCTCATCACACCTTAATCAACACATGAGGATCCACACTAGAGAGAAACCATTCACATGCGCTCAGTGTGGGAAGAGTTTCAGCAGCTCATCAAACCTTTATCAACACATGAGGATCCACACTGGGGAGAAACCGTTCACATGCACTCAGTGTGGGAAGAGTTTTAACTGCTCATCAAACCTTAATCAACACATGAGGAACCACACTAGAGAGAAACCATTCAGATGCACTCAGTGTATGAAGAGTTTTAACTGCTCATCAGACCTAAATCTACACATGAGGATCCACACTGAAGAGAAACCATTCACATGCACTCAGTGTGGGAGGAATTACAGCCAATCATCATCCCTTAAGCGACACATGATGAGCCACACTGAAGAGAAACCATTTATGTCTAATCATTTTGTTTAATCCCGCCCCTTTTCGCAGCATCGTACAAAAGAATTTCTCATGCTCAAACTCTAGTGTAATTGCAGCTTTGGTGTGGGATGAGTTTTAGCAACTCATCAGACCTTAATAAACGCATGAAGACCCACACTAAAGAGCATTCACATACACTCAGTGTGGGAGAGTTTCAACTGATCAGCAAACCTTAATGTAGACATGAAGATCCACACTGGTGTGAAAGAGTATATGTGCTTGAGTGTGAGAAAACTTTTATTACAGCTCAAATTTAAACTGCACCAGACGATTCACACTGGAGAGACCGTACAAGTGTTCACACCGTGACAAGTGGTTTAATCAGTTAACAGATCTGAAAACACAAAAGAGGATTCACACTGGAGAGAAACTGTACAAATCTGATCAGTGTCTTTACAATTGGACAAAAAGTTGCACACATGACCTGAATGCAGCATAAAATTTTCTCATAAGCACAGGATGTTTCATGTCTGAATAATGTTTGAAAAGGCTGAGTGATGATATACTGTTTTCCTACACTGCAGTAGGTGGGGTTGTAAATGTGTTGCGCTCATCGCGTTTACCGTAAACACATTGCTGGCGGCTGAGAGAAGAATAGTTTCATAAACATCTGGCAAACAGCATCTCAGCGGCTTAAAATCTCTTTGCAAGTGATTGTACAGGTGCGGATACATCTGTTCTCCACTCTCCAGTGTATTCATGTAGCTAGTGTTGTTTTGGATGATGTTCTCCTTCTTACTCCCCGAATGAGAAACAAATCACTGGGAAGACACCGCACATCAAGGAAGGTGGAGCTCCAGGACAGTTAGTTTTCAGTATACCAGGGCCCCAAGTTTAGAAAATATAATGACTAAGAGCAATTTATTTAAAAACGAAAGGAAAGGAGAGTGTTAAGTGTTTTTAGGACATAAGAGCAAGTAATAAAATAGGCTGTAGCCTATTTTTCGCCCCAAAGAAGCCCAGCTTTGGCCTGATCAGCCATGGAAGTGACAGTGGAAACACGACTGGCCTGGGCTCCCTCACTTTAGGTGCGATAGTGGAAATGGGGCTAATGGTTCTGGTGGCTCTCAATGGTGTGGAACACTGGTCAGTTTTTGTTGGCTTGTCACTGGGTTACCACCATTCAGTGGCAACACAGTAGTCCTCACTGTATTGGGCAGATTTTTAAAGCAGCTCACTTTATTTCACTCCTCAAATAATGTTCATCGAGGGAAACAGCAGCCATTGTCTTGGACCACATGTTCCGTATTCTTGGCCTCTTAGTTGACAAGGTTTTAGACAGGGGTCTGTAATTTGTGTTTAGGTTTTGGGCAGAATTCTGCCGACAGCTGGGGCGACTGCTAGCCTCTCATGAGCACCACCCACAGACCAATGGCCAGGCCGAGCAAGCTAGTCTGCAGCTGGAGAGGGTCCTGCATTGCGTCGCATGCAGGGAACCATTATCTTGTAGTTCTACATTAACCATGGTCAAATATGCATATAACTCTCTTCCTATCTTGTCTATGGGCTTGTCTCCCTTTCAGTGCTGCTTAGACTACCATTCCTCTGTGTAGACTGATTTTATGAGGCTGCCATTTTAAAAGCAGTATCAAGGCTGTGTTGGGAAGAAACCTGGAAGTATCGCCTGGAGTCCCACAGGATCATTGTGTACCTGGCTGTATATCTTAATCACAGTCATTTTTAATGGGCACCATTTAAAATCCCATTTTTTAAAACTTCAGTACCGGGAAAATTCTATTACATACAACACGAGGGTGTGAGGGTGTTATATCGCTCACCCAGTTGCATAGGCCGAAGCAAGGAATCGTCCCCACAGTGTTTACCTGGAGCCGTGAACTGAATCCTTGGAGGACACTTAAGCGTATTATTCTTAAAGAGAGTGTAATTTTATTTGATGCCTAACCTGCTTTTAATTGTTTAAATTAAACTGAACTGAATGATATTAAAGTGATGTTTACACCATCTGCACTTTGAAATCACGGCAACAGCTGGAGGTTTGTAGTCCACAGCTAGTTGTTGCAATGTTTACAGTGATGATCCTATACTTCCATGTGTTTTCCCACCACAGCCTAGCTTTCGTTAAAATGGTTTTTCGTTTAAAATGGTGGCCGTGTGAAATAAGCGTATTCTCTTCCCAAGAACCAGATGCCATTGTTTCCTCATGCATTTGTTCATTCAGAGATGCTTCTAGACATGAAGGATCACCAGAAAAGGACTGGCAATAGAAATTAAGCGTTTGCCCCCTCTATATATGTGTGGTCAGAAAGTCTGGTTGTCTTCCAAAGGCATTCCTCTCAGCTTTACCTCACATAAATTGAGACCCAAATTCATTGGACTTTTTTCTATTATAAAGGTGCTCAGTCTAGTGTTTGTTCAAATCAAGTTTAAAGACATTCATCCGTTTTTTCCAGGTGTCTAAGATCAAGCCCATTCTTCTCTTCCCCCTGCAGCCCATAACCTCTGCTCCTCTGCCTCCCAGACTGGTTGAGGGTGCACTCACATACACAGTGCACTGGCTCCTGGATGTGAGGAGGAGAGGTAGAAAGATTATCAGTATCGGGTATACTGGAAGAGGGTTATGGTCCAGAGGGGAGATGTTAGATTCCGGCTCTGAATATTCTGGACCGCTCTCTCATTGATCAGTTTAAATAGATCCACAGTGAGTCTTAAGGGAATGCTAGGGGGCATTCTTGAGGGAGGGGGTACTGTCACCATACCTCACAGATTTGCTCTCTTCTGTTCTGGGTTACAGGTTATTTCGTTATCTGCTTTTATTTGCAGTCACAGGAGCTCTCGATTCCCTTTTTTTCCTGTTTATACAACATCATTTCCCTTCATGTTTGTCAGTATGTTATCAATCATTTGTGTGCATATTATTTTGTTTCTCACCCTGTATTCGTGTGCAGGAATGCAAGTGAGTGAGTGTCTGGTTGTTTTTTCCCACGGCACTTTCTCAGTGCTCACCTGATCAGATGTTTACTTTGACTTTTGCTTATTCCAGGACTCACTCCCCAAACACATTGTTTTTCTGCATTTGAGTTCACTTTTTTTTTAACTCGTGACACAAGTATTTTCTTTCTCATTTGTATTTAAAGGTCTTTAGGTTTTGGCATGATGTCTAGCTTTTGAGGCTCTTTTGGTCTACTTCACTTTGTCAGATAGGTCATATTTAGGTGATTTATTGATTGCAAACATGTGGTAGTAATCGGGTCTGGGTGTGGCTAGAGAACTTGAAGCCGGTGTGAAAAAGTAAAGTTATGTTTTAATGGGGAAAAACATTTTCACTCAAGGCTATGTAGTTCAGTACTTTGTCTTCCTTTTAAGAATAAAAACCTTAAAAACGGCACAATGTGTTTAATTGTGTTCTCTTTGATTAATATTTACATTTTTTTGATGATCTGAGACTGTTAAGTGTTCAAATTCTGCACTGCAGATTACTAACCCTTAGAACATTTGTCATTTAAAGGTTTAGATTTAAGGCTTTATGCAGATATGTCTCATGTCTGTGAGGCAAATACTCAGAGATTCAGCTGTTTTTTTTTCTGACAGGTTTACCATTCAGAGACAGAATTAAAAACATTCCCTATCTGTTTTACAAAAACATGTTGTTTTAAGTGATTACGAATATAAACAAATAGAAAAACTGGCCATTTACAGCTTTCAAATTTATGTCTCATCAATATGACCAAAAATTATCATATAAGAATACACTTAAATGGGAATGTGTGTAATGGGCCCCAGGAGGTTTATATGACAAGATCAATCTAAATATGATCTGCTATGTCTTTACATTTAATGTGCATTAAAATTAGGGTTTGTGTAGACAATGTTTTAGAGCCTTTTTACTTCAGCTTTCGATGAGTTTTAATGATTTACTAAAAACTTAATTTTTTTTCAGACCTAATTGAAGACTATGAGGAGAGTAAAGAGGAGGAACATCGTGTCAAAATTGAGGACAAAACTTATTTAGAGACTGATGGTATTTTAAAAGTGAGAGACAAGGGTTGTTTTACCTGCACTCAGTGTGGAAAGAGTTTGGCAAGCAAAAGCAAACTGAAGATTCACATGAGGATCCACACTGGAGAAAAACCATTCACATGCACCCAGTGTGGGAAGAGTTTCAGCCACTCAGCAAACCTTAATCAACACATGATTATCCACACTGGAGAAAGACCATTCATGTGCACTCCATGTGGGAAGAGTTTCAGCCAATTATCATCCTTTAATCAACACATGAGGATTCACACTGGAGAGAAACCATTCTCATGCACTCAGTGTGGGAAGAGTTTCAGCCAATCATCAAATCTTAATCTACACATGAGGATCCACACTGGAGAGAAACCATTCACATGCACTCAGTGTGGGAAGAGTTTTAGCCACTCATCACACCTTAATCAACACATGATGATCCACACTGGAGAGAAACCATTCACATGCACTCAGTGTGGGATGAGCTTTAGCCAATCATCATCGCTTAATCAACACATAAGGATCCACACTGGAGAGAAACCATTCACTTGCATTCAGTGTGGGAAGAGTTTCAGCAAATCATCATCGCTTTATAGACACATGAAGATCCACATTAGAAAAAAAACCATTCACATGCCCTCAGTGTGGGAAGAGTTTCAGCCTATCATCATCACTTTATAGACACTTGAAGATCCACACCGGAGAAAAACCATTTACATGCACTCAGTGTGGGAAGAGTTTTAACCAGTTATCATACCTTAATAAACACATGAGGATCCACACTGGAAAGAGATCATTTACATGCACTCGGTGCGGGAAGAGTTTCACCCACTCATCACACCTTAAAAAACACATGAAGATCCACACTGGTGTGAGAGAGTAAATGTGCTTGGAGTGCGAGAAGACTTTTATTACTGCTGCAGATTTGAAACCGCACCAGAGGATTTACACTGGATAAAAAACGTACAAGTGTTCACTCTGCAGTAAGAGGTTTATCACTCAGGAACCCTGAAAACACATGAGAGGATTCACACTGGAGAGAAACCGTAGACATGATCAGTGTGTGCAGTTTTACTCATTCGGGGTAGCTTAAGAAACACATGGGATGGTTTTCGGTATGATGTAGACAAGTGTAGCAGCATAGAAAGAGCGCTCCCATACACACTGGTATTAATCCTCCGTTTTACATCATATGTAATAACCTAAACCATATTTAAATAACATGAAGGGGGACAAAAACAAAAAGGCTAGGACAAAACAACTATTGAAACCTGAAAAAAATGAGAAATCAACAGATGAAAAATCAGAGACGGACAGGATAGCTGATAGCCTGTCAGCTAGCATTGCATTGCAAAACAAACTGTCACTTAATGAATTGGACCTTAAAATCCAATGGTGTCACTGGGTACTCGGACCAAAACAACCTGCTGACGCACACCCTAGATCAGCGTTGATATTCTTACTGGAAAACAAAACGAAGGACCTGGTCTTCCACTTTGCATGGATAAAGAAAGTAATACACTGGAACGAATAAAGGATTTTCTTTGACCAATATTACCCACCTGAATTCCAACAGAAAATACGGGCTTTTGCTCCAATAAGAAAAATTCTTAAAGAAAAGGGATCAAGTTCCACTTATCACCGCCGGCGAAACTTAGAATCTTTTCTGGAAAACGGGCAGGTCATGTACAATTCGATGACAGAGGCATCAAGAGATCTGAAAGAAAAAGGGCTAATAAACAACGAAGAAGAAACTAATATAGGAATTTCTGGGAAAGAGAAACAAAGATTTTGGCAAAGTTTGGAGTGACATCGAAGAAAAGAAAACTGTGACTTTTAAAGGGACAACACTAGCTCTGTTTGAAAGAAGAGTAAAACCTGACAGATCCTAACAAAGAACTCCGAGAGGCTGGTAAAACTTTTTGACTTGATTTACAGATGGACATTTAAATCATTTAAAGGAAAGAATGATATTTAACCGAACTGACCAACGACACACCAAGACTCGAATCATTGAGTACCATACTGGTAGGAAGACATAAAGGAATTCAATTTTATACACTTAAAATCCCTTGCTATAATTAGTAGAAATATATAACTTGAAAACCTTGCTGGAAATAAAAGAATATAATATTGCCAGATATGGGCGCTGATTATACTTGTTAACATGTTTTGTGCAATAGGCACAGCAAGGAGAGGGGCCCTTTGGAGAAGGAAGGCTTTCCCCTCACATTAAGAAGTTATTTAAGACTTTAAGGTTAGGAGACCTTTTTCGTTATGCTTTTTTATTTGGTTCAGGATTTTATGTTTGTGTTTTTCTGTTCCAGTCACCGTGATCTTCGCAATAATATCTGATTTCAGTATATGCAAAAACAAAAATAAAAAGTAATTCCTTTGAATATTAATGGGTTAATAAATCCGATTAAAAGAAGCAAACTCGGACTTCCGGCTATGGCGCCTTGCTGAAGAGACGCACGAGTTAGCCCAGCGGTAACATATCTTTAAAAATCCTAAATTTATCCCGGTTTTACTTAACATTCAAACTCAAATTATTCAAGACTGAACACTGCTTAAGATGTCACCTAAACCAGCAAAGCAAACGGCGAAAAAACGAAACTACAGAGATTACATCTGACTCCGAAAGCATGGAAGAAGTGCGAAGTAATGGCGGAGAAAATTCGTCGCCGCTTTGCGGAGGTCAACCTGGCGATTTACACGCTGAAATAAGTGGCATTATACAAGCAATAAACTCGATGAAAGTTGACATGGCCTCTCAGTTCGAAACTGTCCTCTCAGCCGTACACGATATCAAAACCCATGTAGCAGAATGTTTCGGAAGACTAACGCAGGCAGAGGAACGCATATCTCAAACTGAAGATTCCGTCTCCACTCTTCAATCAGCTACTACCGCTCTTGAAAAGAAAATTACCTCACTAACTTGGAAAATTGACGATTTGGAAAATCGTAGTCGATGCTCAAATTTAAAGATTCTTGGTTTACCAGAAAAATCCGAGGGCAATGATGTATGTGTAAGCGGTGCTTCCCAAACCAGGATGATGCGTACTGGCGTCATTTGCGTCTATGACGTTTCCAGGAGATGAACAGCTGAGTCCAATTTGTAATGAGTCCAAGCCTTTAAAAGCGATTGTAGTTTCTGGGTCAGGAGGGGTTTTTCTTGGTTTTTGATTGCAGGTGCTGCTGAGCCGCTGGCCAAGGCTATCGTGCCGGGACGTGGGCATGATGTTGTGCGCGAGCGAATGACTGGGAGGGATAGTTGGTAGTGCTGGGGTTTCCCCGGACTAAAGTTTCGGCGGCCGCTGTTGACTTTCCAATCGCTGTATCCCACGTCCGGTAGCGGGTAAGCGGGCCAGCAGCACAGTTATACTGTTGCGGGGTCATTGTGTGTGCATTGCATTTTGTTCGCCGGGAGTTTGAGTGAGTTTGATTGCTCCCGGCGCTTGTACTCTGTCTGTCTGTCTGTGTGTGTGTGTGTGTGCGTGCGTGTGTGTGTGCGTGCGTGTGACGGGGGATGAGCGCAGGCTAGCATCACGCTCCGTAAAGGAAATGTTAAATGACGACGGCTTGATATTTAGCTGGAGTGGTATTGATGGTAGCTTATGATTTGATTGCTGTGTGGAGTCTATTTATGGGTGTTATTTATACATTTATATTTATGAGATTTACTGTGTGGTGTATTACAACTCTGGGTTGATGTGAAATGATGATGTGTTGCACAATTACGGTTGATACCCCTTGTTAAATGCCTTGTGGTGGTCATTTTAATTGCCTTACCTAATAATTTTTATGCAGTCCGCTAACAATCTTTACATCATGAACTTTATGTCCTTTTGATTCCCTACCTGCTGCTCCCCTTGTGTGGAATTTTAATCTTTAAGATTATTGTATAAAATAAAAGTGAAATTAGTATTTAAATGAATTGAGTGTTTGACGTTTACTTGATTATTGTGGCCCAAAACAAATACTGTATTTTGTCCAGCAAAAAACTTGTGTTGTGTGTGAATACTTTATTCCCTTTTTGGGAGGGTTACAACTTGGCGTAGTTTTGGCAGTCTGGACTTTGGGCAATAATCAGGAAAATGTCAACCACACAACAGTTAGACCAGTCACCTTCTACATCTGGTGAGCAGCAGCAGGGGGCTGATAGCTCACCTAATTTAGCCCAGAATCAAGCCATGCTTATGTTTCCTTTGATGATGGGGACACCATGGTGTCAAAAATTTAGTGGGGAGAAAACGGCACAGAAGAATAATTTTCAGGATTGGCATAATATGCAAAAATCAATGTTTGATATGTACCCTTTTTCAGAGGCTCAAAAAGTTTCAGCTTTAATAAGTAATTTAGATGGGGAAGCGAAGAGGGAAGTGTTAGCTTTGCCGATAGCAGAGCGTGTAACATCAAGACAGATATTGACATTTTTGAAAAATAATTATGGGGATACAGTCCCTCTTGCAACCCTTCGTTCCCAATTTTTTACTCGTAAACAAAGGACCGATGAGAGTGTGAGACAGTTTGCATTAGTACTTCAGGAATTAAGTAATCGGTTGGAGAGTAGGGGAGATCACACTACTGGAGGCTATGTGTTACGGGATCAGTTTATTTTGGGACTTTTTGATGCCGGGCTGCGGAGGGAACTTCAGGGTATGGTAAGAGCATCGTCAGATATTGCTTTTGTTGATATTAAACGAGAAGCCATCCTACAAGCAGATGCGTTTGGAGAGGTAAGGCAAGCAGTAGCTGCAACCGTACAAATGAAACCAACTCTAGATACAACCAAATTGGTAGAGGAAATTAAACAGGAGGTATTTTTGCAGCTGAAAGGAGAAAAAAAGAAATAGTAGCTGGAATGATGAGTGAAGTCCGTGAAGGAGTACAGAATATGTGGCCTAAGAGTGAGGGTGTTAGACCTAGGTATGAGTTGATGGGGGGTCGAAGAAGTTCTGATCAATTCGACCATCAGGGAAGACCTCTTTGTCGGCGTTGTAAACAAGTGGGTCATATTGAAAGACGTTGTAGGACTGTAGAAGGACCACAAGGGCCTTTAAACTCATAGAGCCCACTGTACAGGCCCAAACGGTGGGTACATCAAGTAGTGGCCAATTAGAAAAGAAAGATCACCTAATAGGACAATGTCCAGTCGTGCAGGTAGAAATACAAGGAGTTAAAACATCTTGCTTAATTGATACTGGCTCGCAGGTAACCACATTGACTGAAAGTTATTTTAAGAAACATTTCGAGACCGAAGGGCCAACGGTGTATCCACCCATTCAAAAATTTAACCTAGTGGCTGCTAATGGGTTAGTCATCCCATATATTGGCTACATTGAGGTGGATTTAAATATTTGTGGCAAAGTCATACCAAAAAGGGGCGTGCTTATTGTCAAAGATTCAAACGGATCATCATATCCAGGGTTGATTGGCATGAATGTAATTAAGGAATGTAGAGAATTTTTAATGACAAAAACTGGAGATGATTACCTAGGCTCAGAAAGTGAAGTACAAGTTAAAGTATGGCGCCAGATGTTTTCTGTGTGTGAAGATTTATTACATTTTGCTGACGAGTCGGGGCAGATAAGTTCAATTTACTGGCCCCAGGGAAGGAAAAAAATAATACCACCACAGTCAGAGATGGTGATCGAGGCATGTGCACGGGTTCGGCCTGATAAGAGGGATTATGTGGGTTTGGTAGAACCATGTCCAGATGTATTGCCAGGGCAGTTATTGGTAGCCCGATCGTTGAGTACAGTTTCAAAGGGAAGGGTTATGGTTAGAATTCTTAATCTGTCCCCAGTGGCTGTGATCCTCTCCCAACGCTGCCGGATTGGACAGCTTTCAGATGTGGAGTTGTGTTCTTCTGGCCTGCAAGGAAATGTGGAATTAAGATCATTAGATGATGACACTGTGGAGGTAAGCGTGAGACAAAATAGAGTGCAGGATGACGAACAAGTGCAGATGCCATGGCCTGTTGCTGTACCGTTAGATCCACAGCAGTTTAGTCTAAAACAACAAGAGATGATTTCTGGTTTGCTGGCTAAACATCAGAAGGTTTTCTCAGAGCATGAGGAAGATTATGGATTTACAGATAGAGTCTTGCATGTAATACCAACAGGTGATGCAGCCCCGATTAGAGAACGTTACAATAGGATTCCACCAAAATTGTATCAGGAAGTTAGGGGACTTTTAAATAACATGCTTGAGAATGGTATTATTAGGGAGAGCTATAGCCCCTGGGCAGCACCTGTAGTGCTTGTCAGAAAGAAGGACGGCACCCTTCGTTTCTGCGTAGACTACAGGTGTCTGAATGGTGTTACACATAAAGATTAATATCCTTTGCCTAGAATTGAGGAATCACTAGCCTCATTGAAAAAATCTACAGTGTTTTCAACTTTAGATTTAGCACATGGGTATTGGCAAGTGGGGGTGCACCCAGCTGACAAAGAGAAGACCGCTTTTGTTACCCCAATGGGGCTATATGAATTTAATCGGATGCCAATGGGGTTATGCAATGCTCCAGGAACTTTTCAAAGGCTGGTTGAAAGCTGTCTTGGGGATCAAAATTTTGAAACTGTGTTGCTTTATCTGGATGATATAATTATTTTCTCCTCCTCTTTTGAGGCTCACATTGACCATCTGGACGTGGTTTTTAGTCGTCTTGGGGATTTTAACCTGAAAGTAAAACCAACTAAGTGTTCTCTGTTTCAGAGCAAATTGCATTATTTGGGCCATGTGATTTCAGAAGGAGGGGTGTCACCAGACCCAGGGAAGTTGCAAGCCGTGGAGACATGGGCGGCTCCTCAAAACATTACCCAGCTTCGGGCCTTTTTGGGCCTAGTGGGTTATTATAGACGTTTTATAAAAGACTTTGCAAAGATTGCAGCACCACTGAATTCAATGTTATGGGGGACATCGAAACGACGAACTCAACCAGCTGCAGGTAAAGCAGAGCGTTGGGCATGGGGGGAGATGCAAGAAAGCGCCTTCAAGAAATTAAAGGAGAGCCTCCTGCAAGCACCCATATTAGCATATGCTGATTTCCAGCTGCCATTTGTGCTGTATACGGATGCCTGTCAGACGGATTTGGGAGCAGTACTTGCTCAGGTTCAAGAAGGGAAGGAGAGAGTAATTGCTTATGCAAGCAGAAGCCTATGCCCTACGGAGAGGAACGATAAAAACTATAGCTCATTTAAATTAGAACTGCTGGCTTTAAAATGGGCTATAGCGGAAAAGTTCAGGGACTATCTTGCGGTGTCTCCCTTTACTGTGTTCACAGATAATAATCCGCTGGCTCACCTGAATACGGCTACGCTGGGGGCAGTGGAGCAACAATGGATGGCCCAATTGGCTGGATTTCAGTTTGATGTGCGCTATAGACCAGGACGGACAAATGGAAACGCTGATGCCCTCTCGAGATGGCCTGGGAAAGAGACAGATGGCCAGTCTATAGAGGATGAAGCAGTGCCATGTGGTGAGCCGGGATATGTACCATCTGAAGTGGTTCATGCTTGTGTCCATGCCTTTGTTCCAGTAGTTAAGGACCAGGAGAAGGAGCCAAGCAAAGAACGAGAGCCACAGTTGACCCAGGAGGAGTGTGTCGGACCTAGTTTGTTGGATGACTGGGTGAGGGCACAGCGGGCGGATCCAGTGCTGTCACGATTGTGGATGTATATGGACAGAGGAAGAGGCCCTGGACCAAGAGAACGAGCAGCAGAGGATCGACCTACTCAAGTGGTGCTGCGACAGTGGGGTCGTCTGGGCACCGATCGAGGATTGTTGTGCCGTGAGGTATGTGATCCAAAGACATTTGACAAACTGAAACAAGTTTTGGTGCCTCAAAGTTTGCAGAACCAAGTCCTAGAATGGGTGCACGATCGTGCCGGACACCTTGGAGTGGAAAAAACTCTCGGCTTGGCCCGTCGCCGTTTCTTTTGGCCGGGGATGACACAAGGAGTGGAGAAGTGGTGTCTTAAATGTGTTCGATGTAATCTGCATAAGACCCCAGCTAATAAAGTGAGTGCCCCGCTTGTATCCATAGATTCAGATTATCCATTACAGATTGTGTCTGTGGACTTCCTGTCACTGGAGCCTGCGCGTAGTGGGAGGTGTAACATTTTAGTTATGATGGACCATTTTACCCGTTATGCTGTGGCAGTGCCAACCATGGATCAAACAGCGGTGACAACTGCAAGGGCGTTATGGGAACATTTCATTCAGCAGTTTGGGGGATTTGATCAGTTGCACTCTGATCAGGGTCCCAATTTTGAGTCTAGAGTCATAAAGGAACTGTGTGGATTATATGACATCAGAAAGTCCCATACAACACCCTATCACCCTGCAGGGAATGGACAATGTGAGCGCTTTAATCGGACATTGTTGAGCATGCTGGGTACATTAAGGGATGACCAGAAGGAAAATTGGGACCAGCATGTAGCAGAGATGGTACAAGCCTACAATAATACCCCCCATCCATCTACAGGGTATGCCCCTTACTTTTTGATGTTTGGACGATATGCTAAGTTGCCCATGGACATTATGTTGGGTCGGGGAGATGGGTTTTCAGGAACAGTTGGCAGCTGGGTGCATCATCACCATAAAAGACTGGTAACTGCCTATAGTCAAGCGAGAAAACAGGTCCAGAAGGCTCAACTTCATCAAAAGAAGGGGTTTGATCGTAGGGTAAGAGGGGAACCTTTGCTAATAGGACAGAGGGTAATGGTTCTTAATAAGAGGGCCAGGGGAAAAGGTAAATTGGAGGATAGGTGGGAGAGGAATACATATGTGGTTATTTCTCAACCTAATCTTGACATACCAGTTTATGTTGTAAAGAAGGAAGGGGGTAATTGTGATGAGAGGGTGTTGCACCGCAATATGTTAAGTCCCTGCAAATTTGAGGTAACCTCACATTCAGAGAATGAAGTAGGGGAGCAAGCTCCTGCTCTTCAGGTTGATCCACTGAACAGTAATTGGTGTATGTATCCTTGGGTCGGGGGCTGTCTAACAGATTTGCCTGCACCTGTAAGGGAAAATGAAAGGACTGTTATGGACAACGCTGAAACAACTGCTCAGACTATACAGAGAGAAGGACTCTCTAGCCCACCTGTTGTATCAGTGGAGGGTTTAAGGCGATCTGCACGGGCCACCAAGGGCCTGTTGCCTCAGCGTTACAGAATTTAAGTGGAAATGTGTGGACACATTTTGAGTAGGGGGGGTGGATGTAAGCGGTGCTTCCCAAACCAGGATGATGCGTACTGGCGTCATTTGCGTCTATGACGTTTCCAGGAGATGAACAGCTGAGTTCAATTTGTAATGAGTCCAAGCCTTTAAAAGCGATTGTAGTTTCTGGGTCAGGAGGGGTTTTTCTTGGTTTTTGATTGCAGGTGCTGCTGAGCCGCTGGCCAAGGCTATCGTGCCGGGACGTGGGCATGATGTTGTGCGCGAGCGAATGACTGGGAGGGATAGTTGGTAGTGCTGGGGTTTCCCCGGACTAAAGTTTCGGCGGCCGCTGTTGACTTTCCAATCGCTGTATCCCACGTCCGGTAGCGGGTAAGCGGGCCAGCAGCACAGTTATACTGTTGCGGGGTCATTGTGTGTGCATTGCATTTTGTTCGCCGGGAGTTTGAGTGAGTTTGATTGCTCCCGGCGCTTGTACTTTGTCTGTCTGTCTGTGTGTGTGTGTGTGTGCGTGCGTGTGTGTGTGCGTGCGTGCGTGTGACGGGGGATGAGCGCAGGCTAGCATCACGCTCCGTAAAGGAAATGTTAAATGACGACGGCTTGATATTTAGCTGGAGTGGTATTGATGGTAGCTTATGATTTGATTGCTGTGTGGAGTCTATTTATGGGTGTTATTTATACATTTATATTTATGAGATTTACTGTGTGGTGTATTACAACTCTGGGTTGATGTGAAATGATGATTTGTTGCACAATTACGGTTGATACCCCTTGTTAAATGCCTTGTGGTGGTCATTTTAATTGCCTTACCTAATAATTTTTATGCAGTCCGCTAACAATCTTTACATCATGAACTTTATGTCCTTTTGATTCCCTACCTGCTGCTCCCCTTGTGTGGAATTTTAATCTTTAAGATTATTGTATAAAATAAAAGTAAAATTAGTATTTAAATGAATTGAGTGTTTGACGTTTACTTGATTATTGTGGCCCAAAATAAATACTGTATTTTGTCCAGCAAAGAACTTGTGTTGTGTGTGAATACTTTATGCCCTTTTTGGGAGGGTTACATATGTACATTCTTAGAAAGCTGGTTACCTGAAGCGCTGGACATGGGACCACTTTGAAAACCACTGGCCATAGAAAGAGCCCACAAGATCGGTTATGCACGCCAAACTGCAGCTGATACAAAAGCAACTCCGAGAGTGATGATCGCAAAGTTTCTGGATTACAGAGACAAGGAACGCGTGATGCGTGCGGCCAGAGCAAAGAAAGAGGTACTATTCCAGAATCACAGAATCATGTTCTTTCCGGACCTTTCTGCTGAAGTAAACAAACAATGGAGGCAGTTCGACGAAGTAAAGAAGAAGCTGCGAGCTAAGGGACTGATTTATGGATTCATCTTTCCAGCGCGCCTCCGAGTAACCACTGATGGCCATGCTCATGTCTTTCAAAATTCATCGGAAGTTAACGACTTTCTAATGAACATCTAAGCAGGTGCTGTTTTCTCAACTTTGTTTTCACTTTATGAATGTGTGCAATATTCAAGACATTATGTCGAACTCCTCAGAATGGGACGATTTAAATTAATAAGCTGGGGTAAATGCGATGCGATCTATCGTACTTTACGGTTGCTTTACCCAAAGTTAAATTGGGTTGATTTAGTTAAGGAAGTTAGAAGCAAAGAAGAACCTGGATTTGCTGGCGGTTCTCGGCAATTCACAGCTGTGGTGTATAAGTATATTTTTATTTTCTATTTAAAATCGGAATATGTTTATGTTGTTGTTGTTTTTAGTTTGTTTTATGACTCATCTTTATACGTACAGGGTTTTTTACGTTTTAAAATATGGAAGAAGCTTGGATCATTTTACAATATAGAAGGATATGACTGGTATTATTGAGGTTAAAATTGTTTCTTGGAATTGTAGAGGGTTACATACTTTCTCTAAAATCAAACAAGTTATGTCTAGAATAAAACAACTAAAATGTAAAATTGTTTTTCTTCAGGAAACACACTTAATGCCCAAAGACATAGGTAGAATAAGTAATAGATGGCCAGGTCAGATATATGCAGCATCGTTTAGTTCTCAAGCAACCCAGATAGCAAAATATACTCGGGCCAGTTCCGGCTAGATTGTCGCCTGCCGGAGACTAACCCCTCGGCCCAACTTCGGCTGCCGTACTCGGGCCGGATGCCTGTGGACTCACTGCCCGATTCCGGCCCGAATCAAGCGAGCCTACGCTGCGCATCCGCGCCGGAATCGGCGCGAGGGTAATGTGCGCTGTTGCCCGGAGCTGGCGCGACTCCGTATTTATACACCTTATAAAACCTTTTGGTATTACATTGGTACTTGATATATGGTATTACAACCATTTGAATTTATATAACAGCAAACACAGACTATAATGTAAACACAAAGTGTAAGCACTGCGTTTAACCTTTGAATAAAGTGCAAACTGCATACATATTCTGTAACGAAAATAATCAGACAAATGACAAAATAAATAAATGTTAAACGTTTATTGATTGCAAGAAAAAAATAGTACTAAAATTTTATACATAATTTTGTAGTGCACAAGAATATCAATATAAAAACAACAATAAAACAACACAATAAAGACACACAGAAAGATTTAAACAAAAAATCTAAAAATTACACACAAACACAGATGTTTTTAAAACAACCCTGTTTTCCCAATAGACTTGAATTAAAAATTTGTAAAAAACAGCTAAATTTTATATAAACCTAAATATAGAAACCAATTTAAGATATAGCAAGAAACATCTTAAAAATACCAATGACAATCCGTAAAATATACAAGTCAAACTTGTAAAAAGTACTGCAGAATTCTGAAGAAACATCTTGAAACATTTTTTAATAAAACATTAAAATAATAATAAACAAACAAATATATATATATATATAATTGCAGAAGTATAAAGTCAAACTTATTTTTAAATAAACTTGAACAAAATCAATTGCACAAACAGCAATTTTCTTTCAACACGTCTTGTGCAATTTTATATTTACAATTGTATTTGTATTACGTTTATTAAAAATGTATCAAGATGTTTCTTCAGAATTTGGCGCACACACATACATACATACCATACATACCATACATATATACACACACACACACACATATATATATATATATATATATATATATATATATATATATATATATACATACATATACATATATATATATATATATATATATATATATATATATATATATATATATATATATATATATATATATATATAAATGCAAATGAAAGAAACAAATTGTTCAAGTATCAGGGAACATCCTAATACACTTAAAATGTTGTTTAAAAAATAAAACAAAATAGTGATGTAGACATTTGACACATTAGCTTTCTCTTCTTTCTTCCTCCATCCCTGTCAGGGGCAAGTTGTAGCTACCTTGTAATGCATTTTTCCACTTCTTTATCAGTGGCGTGGTATGGACATTTGTCCTCACTCCATCTGTGATTAAAAGATAAACAGATAATTAGTAGTGAACAAGTACTAATGTAAAAAAAAAGAAAAAATTAGGAAAAAAGTAGGCTACCTACGAAGCAAAAAAAAAACAATAAAAAAAACAAATAAACTTAAAACACTTTGAAATTAGCAAGAGCTTGAACTTACCAGTTTCTTCATTTGTTCGGGCTGCTCCTTTAGTTGATTTTCAAGCTTTTCCAAATCAAATTGGCCAAAGGAAGGTCAAATGTGTTTACATCTGGAATTTCATCACGTCTGTTTTGGTTTTGT
Organism: Danio rerio; assembly: GCF_052040795.2. Lineage (NCBI taxonomy): Eukaryota > Metazoa > Chordata > Actinopteri > Cypriniformes > Danionidae > Danio > Danio rerio. The sequence goes on along the minus strand of NC_141024.2, from coordinate 46,789,580 downwards.
GAGAATCAGGCCCAGCTGCTGCTTTATGACGTTGCATGATTTTAAAACTTCAGTCAGTTGTGCTAAAAAAGAAAAATAACAGATTAGTATAAATCAACCTGTAGCTTATTCTCATACAACTTCTGTAAATATAACAGTGGGTTAGACACTGCTGATATTCTCTAGTTGATCTTTACTTTCTAGCTGCATTAAACCTAAACAAATTTAGTGATGTCTTTAATTCTTACAAAGACATCACGAAATGCAATAAGTTCTGTCTTGATCTCAAACTGCACTAGAACAAAGACTGTAAATGTTCATAGGTGTACTGCAGGAGTGTCCAAACTTTTTGGGCCGAGGGCCAGATGCAAAAAAACAAACGTTGTCGCGGGCCAAATTTTACATACATCACACAGACACGTGTGTGTGTATATATAAATATATATATATATATATATATATATATATAAATACAGTTGAAGTCAGAATTGTTAGCCCCCCTAAATTATTAGCCACCGTTTATTTTTTCCCCAATTTCTGTTTAACGGAGAGTTAAACATTTTTTCCACACATTTCTAAACATATTAGTTTTAGTAACTCATTTCTAATAACTGATTTATTTTATCTTTGCCATGATGACAGTAAATAATATTTGACTAGATATTTTTAAGACACTTCTATACAGCTTAAAGTGACATTTAAAGGCTTAACTAGGTTAATCAAGTTAACTAGTCAAGTTAAGGTAATTAGGCAAGTTATTTTATAACAATGGTTTGTTCTGAAGACTTAAGGGGCTAATAATTTTGACCTTAAAATGGTTCATAAAAAAATTTAAACCGCTTTTTATTCTAGCCGAAATAAAACATAAGTCTTTCTCCAAAAGAAAAAATATTATCAGACATACTGTAAAAATGTTCTTGCTCTGTTAAACATTATTTGGGAAATATTTAAAAAAGAAAAATAAATCAATGAGGGGCTAATAATTCAGACTTCAACTGTGTGTAGATAGATAGACAGACAGACAGACAGACAGACAGATAGATAGATAGATTTATAGATCATAACAAGAACTGCTGCTTAATTGAATGCATGTAATAGCGACACCCGGTGGTTATTTATTGAACTACGTTCATTTTTGTATAGCGGGCCAGATTCTATTGATATTTATAAAAAGCCTCACCGCGGGCCGTAGTTTGGACACGCCTGGTGTACTGGAATGTACAGTATCTGTGCATCTTGATGGTGGTCTTAAGATTTCTGCCATAGTCATTGATGGTGATGGTACTTGTGGTGCTGCATTGATTTCTGAAATCTTCATACCTGCCTTTTATCCAGCCTCTTTGTTCCAAGTAATTTTTCTTCATCACGGTATAGATGTGTCTATACTGTTCCTTAATCAGATACATTTACAAAACAAAACATCACTTTAGTATAGTGCCAGGTCAAAACTCACAGGTTGTAATAGATCAATGACATAATGTTGACAGTATGTGTTTAAAATAATTGCAAACAAACCTGTTCTGTCTTTAGATGTATGACAGGCGATCATCATCCTCATCTGTCTACCAGTCAGAAATCACAGTTGCGTGTGGATGTTTGAGTCGAGCTTCCTCATATGCATCTATAATGAAACATCACATTGTTGTTAACCTCCCGTAAAGAAAAGTTCAAATCCTAAAATACTATCAAAGTTAATTAATGCATATAATACCTATAGTGTAAATAATCAGTACACAGAAGGTTGCACAAGATTTATTTGGAGATTCATGCAGAGTGACAGCCTTATGAATCTGAGACATAGATTTGTAAGATGGTCAAGCACATGCATTATTCTGTACCCATGAAGATTAACCTACCATTGTGAAAAATGTTTGATGATGATAGCCAATAACAATAGACCATTTCAGCTGTTTGTGAAGCAATTAGTAATGTAACGTCTGAAAAGCTCAATCTATGTTGATAATGTATCAGCAGTTTACAGCTTATAATGATAGAAGTAAAGTTGGTTTTATATTCGCACATTCCGACCTCTGCGTTCAATAAGTTTGTTAATCAGCAAGTAAAGAATCCAAATTCAATTATTTACCGTTGTAGTCGATTATGAGCAAAATGTACACCACACTTTTCTGTCAAACTCAGCGTTTTAAAGGAGTAGAAAAACACGCTTACCTCTATGAAGGAGGTGACGTCATCGCTTTTTTGAGGGACCGTCTACAAACTATCAGTTTGTAAAATCAAGCTGCTAACGTTCACTGTCAATAGTAAGCCTACTAAATCTTAATAAAATCATCTGCAAACAATATATCACAGACATGTTTATGTATACATTATATTAAACTATTTAAAAACATAAAACATTTAGAAACACAGACTTAGTAATTTAAAATAGTATATTAGTATAGAATAGTAATTTTATACACTGATTTTTGAGTTATGATTAATGTATATACACTTTACACAAGTATACATGTTCATGTGTAATATGAATAATTATATATGTTTTTTCCCCTCTTCTTTTTCCTAATTATTTACAGATTGTACGCAAGCAAAAGATGGCCAGATTGAGACTTGTGAACTTCACCACTGGCTTCCTCCTTTAAAATGTTACTCTGCTGAAGTACATGTGAATAAAGAAATATTTTCAAGACAGCAAATAACAGTGTCATGAAATGAGTGCGGCTCATGTGGACGAAAGAGTCCAAAATGAGAATCTATGCATTTGGGGATTTACAATGCTATTATTCACTTTGGAATGTTTTTTTTTTTACTTGCATGTACTTGCACAATATTTTTATACATTATTGCCACATATTACATGGTAATGTAATAGGTTGTACTTTCATAACCTATTAAGTGAGATTCTTGCCAATGTTTGTTTCATGTCCCATGTGTCAATATGGAGCTGCAATACGAAGACCAGCAGACCTTTTGTGATTTGTGTTTGTAATCAATGAAATTGCATGATAAAATGATGAAATAGGAGATGTAATGGATTTATTCTTAAATTATCATTGTGTATGAAGTGTGCTTTTTAAATAAACTTGTTTTGAAATGCAAGAAAAATACTATAAAAATATGCTTATAAATATTCTTATAAATTTATATACAAGATATATTTATGAAAAGCTACTTGTGAGTGATAGATAATATAATTATTGATTTCTGATGTTAATTTGTTGATGTTACAATGGTTGGACTTAAATAAATTAAGACATCTACATCCACAATGAACACTACAGAAAATATGCACACAAATATTAATATAAATTATTTTACAACATATATTTATGAAAATGTACTTGTGAGTGATAGATAATATAATTATTGATGTCTGATATTAATTTATTGATCCTACAATAATTGTAAAGCAAGATATTAGGATATCTGCATTTACCATGAAAAAAAAAACTGAGGAAAAAATGCTTATAATTATCAATATAGTTTTTTTTACAAAATATATTTATGAAAAGGTCCTTGTGAGTCATAGATAATATTATTAACGGTGTCTGATTTTAATTTGTTGCTCCTACAACATTTGGACATTAGAAAATTAAGATTTTTACATTTACAATGAAAAACACACTACAGAAATTGTGCACATAAAAATAAATATAAATTAATGCAAACCATATATTTATGAAAATGTGATTGTGAGTGATAGATAATATAATTATTGATGCCTGATGTTTATTTGCTGACCCTACAATGATTTTGAAACAAGATATTAACATATTTACAATCATTAAAAACACACACTGCAGAAATTATGCACACAAATTTTTATATAAATTAATATACATTAAATATTTATGAAAAGCTTCTTGTGAGTGATAGACAATATTACTGCTGATCTCTGATATTAGTTTGTTGACGCTACAATTATAGTGAAACAAGATATTAGGATATTTACATTTATGAAAAAGACACACTACAGCAATTATGATCATAAATATTAATGAATTTGTTTTACACCGTATATTTCTCTAAAAGTACTTGTGAGTGATAGATAATATTATGACTGATGTCTGATATTAATTTCTTTATCCTACAATGATTTCACAACAACAAATTAAGACATCTGCGTTTATTATAAAAAAAACATATGCTGTGGAAAATATGCTTATAATTATCAATATAAATTTATTTACAAGATATATTTATGAAAAGCTTCTTGTGAGTGATAGACAATATTACTGCTGATGTCCGATAATGGTTTGTTGATGCTACAATTATTGTGAAACAAGATATTTACATTCACACTGAAAAACACACTACAGTAAATATTCACACAAATATTTTTATAATTTTTTATGACATATATTTCTCAAAAGGTACTTGTGAGTGATAGATAATATTATTACTGATGTCTGATAGCAATTTGTTGATCCTACAATGATTGCACATTAAGAAGTTAAGTTATTTACATTCACTGTGAAAATCATACACTAAAAAAAATATGGTCGTAAATTTTCATTTAAATTATTTTATACCATATATTTCTCCACAAATTTCTGTAAGTTATAGACAATAATATTACTGATGTCTGGTGTTAATTTGTTGATCCTACAATGATTGTAAAACAAGATATTAAGATATTTACATTCACTGAAAAAAATAAACTACTCAAATTATGATCACAAATAGTTATATAAATTCATTTACAACATATAAACATATATAAAAAGGTACTTGTAAGTGATAGACAATATGATAACCGATGGCTAATTTCAATTTGTTGATGCTACAATGATTGGACACTGTATGTGTTGTTCATTGTTTTAACTGTTTTGTTACATTGTAATTACAACTATAGGTTCATATTTTGCTAATTGTAGAAACATGTACTTGTGACTGATAGACAATATTATTGCTGATGGCTGATTTTAATTTGTTGATCCTACAATGATTGGACAACAAGCTATTAACATATTTAAATTCACTGTGAAAAACACACACTAAAGAAATTATGTGCATAAATATTAATATTAGTTAATGTAGACCATATATTTCTCAAAAATTACGTGTGAGTGATAGACAATATTACTGCTGATGGCTGATTTTAATTTGTTAATCCTACAATGATTGTGGAACAAAATATTAAGATATCTGTGTTTACTATAAAAAACATATGCTGTGGAAAATATGCTTATAATTATCAATATAAATTTATTTACAAGATATATTTATGAAAAGCTTCTTGTGAGTGATAGACAATATTACTGCTGATGTCCGATAATGGTTTGTTGATGCTACAATTATTGTGAAACAAGATATTTACATTCACACTGAAAAACACACTACAGTAAATATTCACACAAATATTTTTATAATTTTTTATGACATATATTTCTCAAAAGGTACTTGTGAGTGATAGATAATATTATTACTGATGTCTGATAGCAATTTGTTGATCCTACAATGATTGCACATTAAGAAGTTAAGTTATTTACATTCACTGTGAAAATCATACACTAAAAAAAATATGGTCGTAAATTTTCATTTAAATTATTTTATACCATATATTTCTCCACAAATTTCTGTAAGTTATAGACAATAATATTACTGATGTCTGGTGTTAATTTGTTGATCCTACAATGATTGTAAAACAAGATATTAAGATATTTACATTCACTGAAAAAAATAAACTACTCAAATTATGATCACAAATAGTTATATAAATTCATTTACAACATATAAACATATATAAAAAGGTACTTGTAAGTGATAGACAATATGATAACCGATGGCTAATTTCAATTTGTTGATGCTACAATGATTGGACACTGTATGTGTTGTTCATTGTTTTAACTGTTTTGTTACATTGTAATTACAACTATAGGTTCATATTTTGCTAATTGTAGAAACATGTACTTGTGACTGATAGACAATATTATTGCTGATGGCTGATTTTAATTTGTTGATCCTACAATGATTGGACAACAAGCTATTAACATATTTAAATTCACTGTGAAAAACACACACTAAAGAAATTATGTGCATAAATATTAATATTAGTTAATGTAGACCATATATTTCTCAAAAATTACGTGTGAGTGATAGACAATATTACTGCTGATGGCTGATTTTAATTTGTTAATCCTACAATGATTGTGGAACAAAATATTAAGATATCTGTGTTTACTATAAAAAACATATGCTGTGGAAAATATGCTTATAATTATCAATATAAATTTATTTACAAGATATATTTATGAAAAGCTTCTTGTGAGTGATAGACAATATTACTACTGATGTCTGATAATAGTTGACACTACAATTATTGTGAAACAAGATATTAAGATATCAACGTTTACCATGAAAAATATGTACTGTAGAAAATATGCTTATAAATATTGATATAAATTTGTTTACAACATGTATTTGTATAAGGCTACTTGTGAGTGATAGGGTATATTATGATTGATGTCTGATGTTAATTTGTTGATGCTACAGTGATTGGGCAACAAGATATTAAGATATTTACATTCACTGTGATGAAACACACTACAGAAATTATGCTTATAAATATGAATATACATTCATTTACAACATATAGTTGTGAAAATGTACTTGAGAGTAATAGATAATATACTTATTGATGTCTGATTTTAATTTGTTAATACAATGATTTTGAAAAAAAAAAAAAAAAAACTCGATAGAAAATATGCTTTAAAAGTTCACCATAATAATTGCTGTGCACATTAGTAAAATAATTGATGTGAGTACAACATAAAATGAAGACTCATGTGGGAAATAATTTTGCTTAAATTCATATATTTTAAAGTACTTTTTTACACCTGTAAATGTATAGAAGATTGATTATAGGCAAACTTAAATAATACGAGAAAAATATTGAAATAAATAAATATTATCAGTAAAACAATTGATGTCACCACATCATGAAGATTGATGTGGGAAAAATTGGTTAAATTACAATGTATAAAAAACATAATTTATATTTTTAAATAAAAAGATTAAATACATGCAGTGGTTGTAAGCAAACTTAAAAAAAATACAAAATAATATTGAAAGAGATGTTATTAGTAAAAGAAATGATGAGTACACTAGACTAGAACATGTAGACAAATGCTGGAAAAATTATGCTAATAAAAAATATTTTTATTAAGTCATTCATTCATTTTCTTTTCAGCTTAGTTTTTATTAATCCGGGGTCGCCACAGCGGAATGAACCGCCAACTTATCCAGCAAGATTTTATGCAGCGGATGCCCTTCCAGCCACAACCCATCTCTGGGAAACTATTTTTATATATATTTAAAAAAAAAAACACACATTAATGACTTTGACTTTAGGCTAACATAAAAAGTGACAAAAATACTTATAATATTCTTAAAATAAGTTATACGAGTACAACAAAAATAAAGATTCATGCTTGAAATCAATACCATCATTACCACCACCACTGAAATATTATTTTACTATTGTGCACAACAATTATTAAGGTGGACTTTTAAAGCATATTTTCTATAGTGTTTTTTTTTTATTGTAAAATATATTAATATCTTGTTTCAAAATCATTGTAGGATTAACAAATTAAAATCAGACATCAATAAGTATATTATCTATTACTCTCAAGTACACTTTCACAACTATATGTTGTAAATGAATTTATATTCATATTTATAAGCATAATTTCTGAAGTGTTTTTCATCACAGTGAATGTAAATATCTTTATATTTTGTTGTCCAATCACTGTAGCATCAACAATTGAACATCAAACATCAGTCATGATATCCCCTATCACTCACAAGTAGCCTTATATAGATACGTGTTGCAAACAATTTAATATTAATTTTTATAAGCATATTTTCTACAGTACATATTTTTCATGGTAAACGTTGATATCTTAATATCTTGTTTCACAATAATTGTAGCATCAACAAACCATTATCGGACATCAGCAGTAATATTGTCTATCACTCACAAGAAGCTTTTCATAAATATATCTTGTAAATAAATTTATATTGATAATTATAAGCATATTTTCCACAGCATATGTTTTTTTTATAATAAACGCAGATGTCTTAATTTGTTGTTGTGAAATCATTGTAGGATAAAGAAATAAATATCAGACATCAGTCATAATATTATCTATCACTCACAAGTACTTTTAGATAAATATATGGTGTAAAAAAATTCATTAATATTTATGATCATAATTGCTGTAGTGTGTCTTTTTCATAAATGTAAATATCTTAATATCTTGTTTGTAGCGTCAACAAACTATTATCAGACATCAGCAGTAATATTGTCTATCACACACAAGAAGCTTTTCATAAATATATAATGTATATTAATTTATATTAAAATTTTTGTTAATAATTTCTGCATTGTGTGTTTTTAATGATTGTAAATATGTTAATATCTTGTTTCAAAATCATTGTAGGGTCAGCAAATAAACATCAGGCATCAATAATTATATTGTCTATCACTAACAAGCACATTTTGATAAATATATGGTTTGCATTAATTTATATTCATTTTTATGTGCACAATTTCTGTAGTGTGTGTTTTTCATTGTAAATGTAAAAATCTTAATTTTCTAATGTCCAAATGTTGTAGGAGCAACAAATTAAAATCAGACACCGTTAATAATATTATCTATAACTCACAAGGACCTTTTCATAAATATATCCTGTACATTAATTAATATGCTTTATTTATGCAAATAATTTCTGTAGTGTGTGTTTCATTGTGAATGTAAACATCCTGATATCTTGTTTCACAATCATTGTAGGGTCAACAAATGAACATCGGACATCAGTAATACTATTGTCTATCACTCACAAGCACTGTTTAATAAATGTATGTTAGATATGAATTAATATTAATATTTATAAGCATAATTTCTGTAGTGTTTTTTATGAATCTAAATATCTTAATATCTTGTTGTGAAATAAATGTAGGATAAAGAAATTAAAAATCCAGCCATCAGTAATAATATTATCTATGACTCACAAGTAGCTTTTCATAAATATATTTTGTAAAAAAAAAAACTATATTGATAATTATAAGCATTTTTTCCTCAGTTTTTTTTTCATGGTAAATGCAGATATCCTAATATCTTGCTTTACAATTATTGTAGGATCAATAAATTAATACCAGACATCATTAATTATATTATCTATCACTCACAAGTACATTTTCATAAATATATGTTGAGAAATAATTTATATTAATATTTGTTGGCATATTTTCTGTAGTGTTTTTCATTGTGGATGTAGATGTCTAAATTTCTTTAAGTCCAACCATTGTAGTGTCAACAAATTAATATTAGGCATCAGTAATAATATTGTGTATCACTCATAAGTAGCTTTTCATAAATATATCTTGTAAATAAATTTATATTGATAATTCTAATCATATTTTCTACAGTATGTTTTTCATGTTAAACACAGATATCGTAATATCTTGTTGTTCAATCATTTTAGGATTAACAAATTAATATCAGACATCAGTCATAATATCCCCTATCACTCACAAGAACTTTTTGAGAAAAATATGGTGTGAAATTTTTTATTAATATTTGTGAGCATAATTTCTGTAGTGTTTTTAATGAATGTAAATATCTTAATATTTTGTTGTGAAATAATTGTAGCATTAACAAATTAATATCAGACATCTGTAATAATAATATCTATCACAAGTAAGTTTGGAGAAATATATGTTCTACAATAGTTTATAGTAATATTTTAAAGCATAATTTCTGTAGTGTTTATTTTTCATTGTGTATGTAAATGTGTAATTTTTTTGTTGTCCAATCATTGTAGGATCAACAAATTATAATGATCATAGTAAATGCACACTATTTATGATATAATGATAGTTTAATGTACAACAACATGTCATAAACAGAAAAAACAGAAATGACAGTGTTACAATATTTAGTTAAGACAATGGGTAAGACAGAGGTAAGGAAAACAGCAAGGCACAGGTTGCATGCATGTTCTGCAGGGTCCACAGATGTTGATGTGCACAGGCCATGATTTCAAAACCTATTTAAACAAATCAAATGACAAGGTTACATACAAATCAGAAACATAAAAAAAATTGTGTGTATGTATATATATATATATATATATATATATATATATATATATATATATATAAAATTACATGAAATATATTAATCAATAAAAACATGTCATTGTAATGCAAAATGTAAATGATGTGTACCGTTATAGTAGTTGGCTGAATTCCTTTAGTTCGTTTTTCAACAACCTGAGAACTTTTGACACGGTCCCTTTGTTGTTTTTCACGCGATATTGAATATTCGGTCTGAAATCGCATGTAAGTAACACTTCAAACAACACTAGCATGATTTCTTTGACCATGAACGCTGTTGTAGTTTGATAATAGTTGTCTGCTAGTGTGATTTCGCTATTTGGAATTTGCAAACAATAGTTTTCTAATATTTTATTAGGGGAGCGTAAGTGCGAATGTGCAAATATAAAACCAACTTTACTTCTATCTTATAATGGACTTTTAGCACACAACTATAACATGCCTATTCACGTTCAAAAGAGTGTGCCATTGACTTCTTTGGTCGTGATGTGCTGCAAAATGATCTCACTAACCTTTGTTAAACAAGAACAATAAGACTTAACCAACAAATATTGTTACCCATTCATTTAAATCAGAATTTATCACTGTCAATAACATAAAAAACAAAAAAAAACATCAAAATCTGCTTTAAGACGTTCAGTTTTACATTAACTGACCATTACAGCTTGAACAAAAGATATAATTGATTCACATAGGCTAACACATATGAATTAAAGTGCATAGTAATATATTTCTCTTGGATAATTTAAAGAGAATAGTAAACAGTCGAGTTTCAATCATTTTTCGTGACTAACTGCATAAACAAGATAAACAATAATATTTTATTAATTAATTAGTTTTTAATTACACATAATCACAGAATTAATACTGTTGGATAAGTATACGCCTGTACAATGATTTTTTCAACATCCACGGTACTTTATAATGTTAAATCAGGAAAAAAACACGTTATGCCATGTTAGCGTTAATGGATTCGTCTACAGAAACTTTCTTTAACGCAAAGTTAGCATACACACAAATTCGTTTCATGTTTCTTTAAAATAATTAAAATAGTTTTCAGTTACTACACACGTTACAATCTAACATTGTGTAAAAGGAAAAGGAACTTTCAGACGTGTTTGTAACTGTTAGCGTTAGCATACATTAGCTCCAGTCGTGTTTCTTAAAGCAAGTTACATTTCGTATCAAACTGTTGTAAATTACTAAACGCTGTTACAACCAAACACCGTGGAAATGTTTTAAGCTCTAAATTCGCTAATTATACAGTACACAAGCAGTAAAAAGCTTACCTTTCTGACCGGAATCCACATGGAATCTTTGAAAAATCAAACTTTTTCTTCTTGTGATCTTCGTGCCATGGTGGTTGACAACCAGCTTGTTGGAGCATTACCGCCACCGTCTGGATTGGAGTTTGGATCATGAGTTTAGTCACGCATGTGTTTATTATGAAACCAACTTCTGCTTTAAAAAAAAAAAAAAACAGTCAGCACAGGAGCGTGCTATCTCAAAAATAAGCGAATTTTACATAGTTTTTCTCTAGATGACATGTATAATCTATTTATAAATAATATTGTTTTGTTTGCGTCTAAACATTGAGACCATCCACACTAAATATTCTTTTTTTTTTTTTTTTGCTATCGTACCATGAATATTTTCTCAAATTATCATTAAACGTGGAGCTAACAGATTACTAGATAAAATAAGAACTTAATCGGTTGCCATCAGCCGAGTCCTTGCCAGAAGCGGCCAGGACTCTACAGATAGACTCGGACCGGATATGGTTGACCGGAATCGGGCCAGTGCTTTACAGCCGCATCACAGCCGCATGTGCGCGAGCGAGCTGCGGGCCGCACTCGGCCCGGATAACACTCGCCGATGCCGAGTCGGAGCCGGAGGCGCCGGAGGGCAGCCGAGCTCGGGCCGATTACTGCCTGCTATCTGGGTTCTTTCCAAGGTGTCTTGCTAAGGACAACATTGCAATGTTGATAATTCTCATGCCAGATTCAGCTAGGCGAAGAGACGATGTGTAACTTACAGTTCACTATGTAAAATGACATGTTACAGTACTTTAAATCCTTATGTCAACATGTTAGACATGTTGATGAATAAATGAGTTTCTTCAAGGTGCAGCATTGTTCTTGAGTATTGTTTGGTGAATTTACTTTATATTTGTACTTTGTTGATGGTAGCCTACTCTAATCATAGGGACGTAGAAGTGCTAAAAGTGTTTTAGGTTTATCACAGCAGAGTGTAACTTGTGCAAACAGAGTATAGTAAATGTGAAAATGTGTGTTTCTTATGGTAAAGTGTGGTTTTTAAACAGAAGTGTATAGTTTTTACAAGAGTTTAATTATGCAGAGGATCTGTAGTGTTTTGCTAATTGGATGTGTGTTTGTGCTAATTGTGTGTACTGTTTTGAAAACATGGGCCCTGTTTTGAAAATCGTTATTAAGCAATCCAAAAAAACTGTAATAAAGATGCGGCCCTAGTTGCTGTTGATTGTCCTGTCTCTACAGATTTGGTAAGTGAGCGACCAGTGCTCTTTGTTTATTCAGATGGCAAAGTTAGTTCGTATTAAACTAACTATTACAAAGAGTGTAATCATGTTAGTTTTGTAGGATTTTCATCGCATTTTGTGACAGGAATAACACACATGGCTTTCTGAAGCTACCTGCCAAGTGCATCTAAGTTTCCGGAAAATGCTGAGTTTTTATTTTCTCTTATTCACCTTGCGGTATCAAACTTTGCATAAAAAATACATGCTTGGAGCAGTACCTCTAATCAAATATCTCGTTTGTCACGAGGGGCATGAATGAAATTCCTGAATGAAAGTTCGAAACTGCAGTGAAAGACCACCATTTAATAATTTGTCAAATAATTTGATTACTAATGTCCATGTAAACACAGTCACTGTCTTTCTCCCGTGTGTGTGTGTGTGTGTTTTGCCTCTGTGAAAGTCAGCGCATGCCCAAATTTAACTTTACATTTTTAAAGGCTCCCCCTCTTTTGCTCCTCCGACAATCCCTACCAGGGTATCTGCAGATATCATAATGTTACATTTATGATATATTGAGACCATTAAGTATTAAATTTAAGACCTATATCGCAAACATGCGTGAGAAAATGTCAAATCATAAAATTAGTGGTAAAATAAATGTATTTATATTGAACAGTACCACTACAGGTTAGATGCACCATTGAACTACAGAAAAAACAAACAAACATCTTAACGCTGATTTATACTTTCGCCGGATGAGGCTTTTATACTTGACATGTTCGCCATTGAGCTATTTTTTTAAATAACAAAGTGTTGATCAAAAGAAACAGACAGTAAAATCAGATGAATAAAAAGATAATCATTTATATCATTTAAGAAGTGTTTGGGGGGACTCTTATTTTGTTTTAACAAACTTACCTTTTAGGTTTTTTCAAACTTTTACAAAAACTTTCCTCCTTTCCCACTGATGCAATTTCTAGCCAAGAGTGATTGGTCATCTGGTTTTTCCTGTGATCACGCATGGACGGATCACAAAAGATGTCAGTGCAGACGTACCTGTTTCAGACAAAATCTCTTTAAAGTGTTTCATAATCAACTTAAATTAAATGCGGTGCCGCGCGAACTGTTCACCTGAGTCTCAAAAAATTATATTAGCTTCGCTATGGCGTTATTTCACTGACAAATGTCATGAGCGCAGTATTACAAGTCAAGAGTGCATTCATGTCATACAAGCAAGCGAATCTCTTTTCTCGTGCACCGATTTCCTCTGTGGACAAAACTGCAAATTTTCTCACTCTCAAATATGCACTGCTCCTGCACAAATTTTCTTGCGTGCTCTCAGTACACTGTTCCTTCTTCCCTTTGTGCTTTTGATATAATTTATATTGGTACACTATTTATTACCAATAACCAAAATTCACCACACTTTACTGTAGTAAAACTAAACTGTATTTAATTTGATCAGTTTGCTATTCTTAGAACTACAGTATGCTGAAGCATCTCTGGAGAGCAAAAGCACGAAAAGAGGAGGAAACACAGGACACAAAAATTGTGAGTCCGCATCGTCCGATGAAGCTAGAGCAGATAATTTACACGTGAGCTGCCAGTGTTTTGAGTGCAGGCAAAAAGTTTTTTCCACGAACAGAGAAAACCGGCATGTGAGCAAACAGATTCGCTCTCTTGTATTACATGAATGCGCTCCTGATGTGTAATACTGCGCTTACGACATTTGTCAGTAAAATATTGCCATACTCCACCAGCCGAAATCATGTGGCGCACAACCGCAGCGAACCTCCGCAAACACAGCGATGACGTCGCATTCGCTGCGCGCACTGAGATTGGCTATTGCAAGTTGACCTTTTTTGTAGTTGTAATACCACAAATTACAGTTGGACTAATGAAATAAATCACCCTGAAAACCTAGCAACAACAACAAAAAGAATTTAAATAAGCATTAGATTTAGCGTTACATGGAAATCGCAAAAATAAGACCTAGAACAGCAAATATAAGACTTTTTAAGGCCTTAAATTTCGATCATTTTTCCATATTTATGCTTTCTTTGTTTCATGTACCATTTTTACAGAAAATGTTTTCATATTTGACATTACTGTATTTATGTAAGAAAGCCCAATCACAGCAGACCAATGTCAGGCCTGGATTTACATTGACAGAATGTTCTTTCCAAGATTTTTGCGTAATAAAAACACCACTGTGATGAACCAAATCCACAACTCCAAACTATATATATATATAATAATATGTCAAAATAGTGCAATATATATATATATATATATATATATTTTTTTTTTTTTTTTTTTTTTTTGCACTATTTTGACAAATTATTGACTATTATAACATTTTATGTACAGTATGTGGAATACAGTTGTAATTTGCATATGTTGTCATATATCATGCCATATATCAGCTTTCTATATGGGGATGGGCAGTGAGAAAAAAATGACAGTAAACCTACATTAGTTCAGTGTATCCGCTGTCTGTACCCTCTACACTTATGTATAAACCTTAACGAAAGCTGTATCATATATTTTAAACAACAATATTTAATGATTGTTAAAAATTTGTTATTGAAACAATGTGCATCTTGTGTGCTGGTGATCTAAAGTTGTGTTCCTGCAGTATTTGTATGATGAAAGGATTGTGTGAACCAATGACCCTTGAAATGCAAGACTTCTCTAAACAAATGAACAGCATGCAGAGTTTTGAACACTGGAGAGAATGTGTTAAAAGTAGTGACTGTTTAGATTTTTGTGTCTAGAGTTTTGAAAATTGACATCAGGGTTCTGAAATTTGTGGCAATGGAGATATCAAATTATTCATTGTTTGATTTGTAGTACTGAAACATATTCATTAATTCAATATTAAATCACAATGTAATCGTGTATTTCTGTGAAAAAAAATTGGCAGCCACTTCTGAGGTAAACGTTTCCTCCTTCATCTTGCTATCAAGTAAGGATTTTTTTTTTAATGGTTTTGTGATGGTATGATTATTAAAAAATTTTTTTTTTTTTTAAGGGAGGTGTAACGTTACATATTTGATAAAGTTGCCTAGTATTTTTTTCTGTGACAGAAAAACATGGCAGAGAAACAGTGCTTAAATTAGACCATGTGTGTTATCGTTTTTACGGCCAGTTTTGTCAGTGTCGCCATTAATTAACAGTATTTTGAGCATAATGTTCTCGAGGTATGATTAAAAAGTCAATTTTCTTTCTTTAAAATTTTGACCTGTACACCTGTAAAGTATGCAAATTTTAGGTTAATTGTGTGTTATAGCATTGCTAGTTTTGCTATAGCTGAGACAAATAGGCTAACATTATTGATTTTTCATAAGCATTACAGATTTTCACAATGGTCTCCAATAACTAGCTATGCGATGATTTACTTATTTACAGTTTTTTTCCAATTGTTTACACACATTTTCTGTAAGCAGGTCTCATATTGTCAGAACTCTACACACAAATCACAAAACACACACACATTGGGTAAAACTCTTAAATTCTTTTGCAAAATGAAACTCTACATTCAAAACAATGTAATTTCTTCTCAAAATGGTATTTTGTTTTCAAATGACACATTCATAAGATCAGTTGAACACTGATGTGCTTAATGTAAAACACTATGACCACTTCTTCTCCATTCATCATTATGACTTTCTGTAAGCCTTTTTTGTTCAGTGTTACACTTTACTACAGACAGTAGGCCTACAGAAGTGCATTGTAAACTATTTCAGAGTATTGTTTTCATACAAAACAAACAAATACCAAACATATTTTACTGTATTTTCCCCACAAATACATTGTACAAGGTGTTCATCAACCAACACAAAGTTGCACATAACGTGGTCTACACATGTCATCAAGAATTTACTGAATACAGTCACAGTAAAAAAAAAAAAAAAAACAGCTAAACTCCATCCTCATTTCTGTTTTGCTCTGGCCAAACAGTGGGGGAAATGTCACTTTGCATGGCGAATCCAGCCACGAAAAGCATCAACTGCTATAGCTTGGAGAAAAGGTGTACTGTGTGTGGATTTCGGGCATACACTTTTCATCTTCACGCAGAAAAAAATATCCTCAATAGGTTTAAGGAAAAGAGAATATGGAAGGGGAGATAAACAACTAAAAAACATGGGTGGGCAGTAAACTAGTATGAACCTAGATGAGCTCTGATTTCTAAATTGAAATTCTGTGTGAAAGGTGTTTACTCATGTGATAAGTTAGTATGCAAAGTAGGGCAACTGACTTTACAATTGTGAATGACAGTGTGTTCCTCGTGAAAACAAAAGATTTTCTGCATGAAAATTGTGCAAAATCCTGTGTGTTTGAATCTGCAATTTGAGTGTAAAGCAGCAATTGTGCTTGTAGTTTAGCAGAGTTGGTTAAGGGGGTTGGCGCATCAGTTACATGTTGTAGTCATTGTGTCTGAAGTACAAGTAATTGTGTGTAAACAATTGGAAAAAACTGTAAGAGCCTATCTTTCAGATGTACCTTTCAGGATGATCATTTGAACTCTTTGTCAGTGCCTGAGCCCTTTATTAGCACATTTAGGTTTATTTAGGATAACGTTGTAAGATTAACGTTACCATCTTAATTATAGTGTAATTGTTCTTTTGTTTTGTTTTTATCCTTTTTTTACTGACATTGTTAAACTTTTTTTCAACTTTTCTGTTACAGGTGATATGAGACAAGGACATGTGGAAATGTATGTATTGCATTTTTGACTCTGCAAAAAGAGGGGAACTTCTCAAACATTATCGTTTGGAACATTGTGGTTGTACAAAAAAGGTACCTTTTCCATGCCTACACAATGACTGTCTTTGTACATTCAACACCATTAGTAGTTTAAATGTTCCCCTGGCAAAAATTCATACAGAACCACGATTGGGCAGTGATGACGCAATAGCACCACTTACATTTACTTGTCAGCACTGTAAATTTTCTGAGCCCGGGCCAATAGCACATTTTCTGAAGCACTTGTGTAGTACACATTTGAGTAAGTATAAAAAGATACAGTTTCCCAACAAACATTGCAAGTTTCAAAGCAGTGTTTATGCAACTTTTAATGCACATATTTAGAATTTTACTGGAGTGAATGCGATCTTTCAAGTACTTTCTTTTTTTATTGTTAGATGACTTGCTTGATCCACCAGAATTGAAGGGTTCTGACCCATTCCCATCATGAGTCATTTTTTGTCTCAGTTTGACTTTTTTTATTTATTTAATTTTCGCTGAATGATTCATATGTGAGTCATTGGGATAATTAGGTAAAAATATATGCATATTATAAAACACTGAAAGTTTTATTTGACCTTACATGCATTTCAGACTGTTGTTGGAGACCCCCAAAACCAAAATATTATATTTTTTAATGCATAATAGGGGCTCTTCAAAGAACAAAATTTGAATTGACAAAGCCATTCTGCTAGTTAATTTCTTCTCCTATGCATCTGGACTACATCTAAATATAAATAAAATGTGAATTAATTGCAATTCATGGCAGTGATTTAGAATCTTTACTTAGGAAAGTCTATACTTAGGAATTACTGTTGCTAAAGACAGTAATCTTAATATTCAGAATAATATTATAAATCAATTTCTAAAAGCAAAACCATTCTTAATGGTTGGTTGGAAAGGGATGTCTCAATATTTGAATGAATTATATTAACCAAAATGGAATTGGTATTTAGATTTGTTTACCCAGCCTCGTCATTAGCTATCCCCACATTTAATAAAATAATACAGAGGAGTGTCATTTGTAATTTTGTCTGGTAAAGTAAGTATCACAACAAAAACAAAAATGACGGTTCACAGATATAAAGAAGGGGCCTAAATGTTATTGACCTGGAATTAATGAAAAGGTTCTAAAAATGCAGTGGCTAAGATCATTTCTTTGTAACACAAACAGTATATGGCTTAAAGTTACTTCTGCAGTATTTTGCAAAATAGGTGGTTTTGACTTTTTGATCAGATGTTTGATCAGATGTCTTTGTTTGCAGGTCCTATTGTGCTGAAACTAGCACTTTCCCACAATTTCAGTCCTCATAAAGCATGTTTATGGAACAATCATTTTATTTTATATTAAAATAAGTTTTTATTTTAGGAAAATTAGGTTAAAAATAATATTTTTTTCTATATTGGATATGATGGATAGCCATGGTGTCATTCCTAATTACAATAACTTCTGCTTAAAACATGGTTTTGTTTGTCAACTAAAGAGTTTTACACAATTATTAATGCTTTTCCTAAAAACATCATAGTATTGATTAGAGGTTTTCCTTCACACTATTCTGTAATGTTTTCTCTTCCATCTCTGTTTTTGGGGACTTTTTGTTTTAGAGACACAAAATGTAATTATAAGTTTTTAAGGAATATTCTTATTCAAAGGCTTAATCCTGATCAGCTCAGATCTCATTTTATTTTTTTAAAGATTTTAATTCGCAGGAATTAGAAAAAAAATAAGAACAATTTACATTTCTTATCTAATTTTCTCAAAATGAAAGAGTTTCAGTTTACAATCATTGATGTGTATTCATCAAAAGAATTCCTGGGATTAAAATTTGATACTGAAGAAAACTCTTGTCAATGTTGTGAGAGTGATATTGAAACCACTGAGCTTATTTTCTACAATTGCATATATTCAAGAGTTATTTTGGGCTGATGTACATGACAGAATGTCTCATGTCAATATCCATGTAAACCAGTTTTGTATAAACTAGTTAAATTTGGTGTAACTAAAGAAAATTGTACACAGCATTACCTGGTTAATAACCATTTATGCTTTGGAAAATTCTTCATTCATAAATGTATGTTTTTGAACCCCCTCTTCTCTATTTTACACGTTATTAATGAACTTGCTATTATGGCTTCATCTCTTAGTACTTTGTCAAATTATAAAGTTACTAAAGTAGTTATTTTTTTGTCAGCAAATTCTGTACCCTAAAGCCCCTTAACAACCCTTTGAAGCTTTATATTGTATAAATATAAAGCTGGGTTTTTAAAATTTTGAAAATATTGGTGGTATACAGTTTCTTTTTAAGTGTGACTGAGATTAATAGACTCATATTAGGCTGTCTACATACACACACACACACACACCACTTACAGACAGTACACAATATAATCAGCGCACATGAGCAGTGCAATATGTATTGCATATAAATAATATTTTAAATGAACAAAAAGCTGAAGTGCTTCAGTAGTCAGTTGAGTTGTGGAATTAGCATGTAAGCTAACAAATCCCTCACGTTCTCATTCACAATAGCAACACTGGGTTTCCCATACACCAATTTATTTGTAGTAATGTGGGAGTTTTCACATGAACATATCTTTAAAGGTAACCAGTTACGTACAGAAATTAAACTGTTTTCATAAAAAAAAAACTTGTTCCTTTCTTAAATCAGTCCATCAAAATAAATGTGTAGTGTTCTGAAACCAAAGTCGTCATTTGTTACCCAAAACCACATAATTATCTGACACAAATCTGATCTTTTGCAACTGGGAAATGTCATTGTGTAGTCTGAACAGGGTTTAGGGAGTCTGCATCACTGTTACTGTCAATACCTTATGGCGAGTTCACACCGCACGAGTTTAGCTGGACTTTCATTCGTCAACAGGTTTTATAAAGTGCAGACAAAAGCCCAAAACTGGAGGCAAATCGGTGTTTGTTCACACGAGTGACAATCAAATAATATGAATGATTAAAAACACAATCTAAGGGTGTAGGACAGTTTCTCATCCCTAATCTTTCTATTTTTCTTCTCAGTGCCAACCATTTGAAGTGTGCAATGTGCATAAATATGGTTATTGGTTCATCATAAAGTTGAAACTCTTACAACCTGGTACTGCGCTGTGACCCATGATCTACACTACAAAAAAAAAAATCTTCACCCCGTCTTCAGTTATTGAGTTTAAATCTTCAGGTGTTCAAAGGGTTTCATTTTCAGTAACTTGATATGTATTCAAGAGTTCACACTTGTTTGGCATGCTGTCCCGGGAGATAGCTCCAAGCTCCGCTAGACAAGGCCTCAATTTTGAGAACTCTGCTCTCCATTGTGAAGCTTCATGTGACTGTTAAGGCTTCTTTTAGATTTAAAGCCTTTTCCACATTCACTGCATCTAAAACGCTCTACTGAATGAGTCTTCATGTGGTTCTTAATGGAGTCTTTGCGTGTGAGAGTCTTTCCACACTGATCACAAGTGAACACTATGGTTCCAGTGTGAACATTCATGTGGTTCATGAGGCTAGATTTGGTTGTGAAGCTCCTTCCACACTGAGCACATGTAAATGGCTTCTCTCTGGTGTGACTTATCATGTGTTGTTTGAGTGTGCTTTTAAATCTGAAACTTTTCCCACACTCTGTGCATGTGTAAGGTTTCTCTCCAGTGTGAATCCTCATGTGGATCTCAAGGTCTTGCTTTTGAGCAAAACTTTTCCCACACTGTGGGCAAGTAAAAATTCTGCCATCATTGTGAGCTCTAATGTGGGCTTCAAGGCTGCTATTCTGCTTAAAACTCTTTCCACACTGAATGCAAGAGTAAGGCTTTTCCACGGTGTGAATTCTCATGTGCGCTGCCAAGTTTGCTGATTGATAGAGGCTTTTTCCACACTGTAGGCATGTGTACGGCCTCTCTCCAGTGTGAATTCTCATGTGCTGTGCAAAGATTCCTGTATTATAGAAGCATTGTCCACACTGTTGGCATGTGTAGCACCTCTCTCCAGTGTGAGTTCTCATGTGGACTTTAAGGTAGCCATTTTGCTTAAAACTCTTTCCACACTGAGGGCAAGAGTAAGGCTTCTCCCCAGTGTGAACTCTCATGTGGACTTGAAGGTTGTGTTTCCGAGTGAAACAGTTTCCACACTGAAGACAAGTAAAATTACACGCAGATTTGGATTTCCGAGGTCCTCCGCATGATGAAGTCTTTTCAGTCAGTGTGGGTTTTTCATCAGTTGTTATTTCTTGGTGTTTCTCAAACTGTTTCTCTTCCGTTTTATTCCATTGAGTCTCTTCTTTCAGCAACATTAGATCTTTAAAAAAAAAGTGAACTTTAGTATGAAGGCACAAAGCAACAAGCATTAACTGGTTGTTTAACCCAAAAATGACAATGACCTTACCATTTACTCTCCGTCATGTGGTTTTAAACATTTCCTTTCTTCTGGAACGTAAAGAAAGCCAGCGTTTTTAATTTATTTTAAATATCTTCTTTTGTGCTCAACAGGATTTAAAAAAAAACTAACAAAGGTTTAAAACCACACAAGGGAGAGTGTGATGAGGCATCATGGAACACAGGTCACAAAGAATATGGCAGAGCACTTATATGCAAAATGTAATTTGACAGTGTCCGTTCCTTATTACAGTCCATTTAAAACTGCTCATAAATATGTACAAAATATATCCGTAAAAAAGATATCAGAAAAATAACGAAACAAAGATCAAAACAAACAAACAAACTAGAATATAAATATTTACATGTATTAAATTACCGCTCTTTGCTGTTCAACCTTCCATGAAAAGGTACAGTACACTAGCACTATCTGCCTCCCACTGCAAAAGACCCCCTTAACAACCAACTGGTCTGGCTTTTAGACTAAATGCCTTCTATTACTGGCTTTTATACTAGATAAAATATTGCACCTTTATAGATGATCACATACATTACATTCAGATCATCTCCAGTACCATAACAGGTTTATTTAACAATATTTTTATTATGTATTTTCTTATTTCGCTGGTTTTGTATTACAAGCACTCCCCAAAAACAGGCAACATTAAGGCAATCCAGTTATCTGATTTATCCCGCATGCGCGGTGTTGAAGTTCAGCGTTATCAAGCTTTCTAGGCAGCTACCGGAGTTTGCCAGTTGCTTCCCGTAACCTGGACTGCAACACCACACAACAACGAAAGATGAGACCTGAAACTTGCAATAGTTCAATAAATATGGATGTGTAACCTATTTGGTGTCTGTGTGTGTATATTGGGAACATCAACAGATATAGTTACGAGTGAATGAATGTGTGTGTGTTTTATTTGCCAAGGTAATATTATCCCAACCTTTGTGTGCAACCAAGGGTTGGGAATGGCAGAATCACTGATGGTTATTAGACTGTGTGTAAATGAAATGATGTCCTGTAATGATCCTGAGAAGAATGAATAAATGGTGAGGCAATTTTCATTTCTGGGTGAACTATGCCTTTAAAGCATGGGTCTCAAACTTGATTCCTTGTGTGCTCTGCCCAGTTTTGCTACAACCCCAAACAAATACAGCTGATCCAGCTAATCAAGGTCAGACTACTACAGACTATTTTAGACATCCCAAGTCTCCCGGAAGTTCCAGGAGTCTCCCGCATATGCATAGGGACTCCGGAGTGCCCGCAAACAAATGATCGAATGATAATCTCCAGTAAATTGTGTGTCTCCCCCGGTCCTCAAATATGTTGCGCACCCCTCTCCAATGCATCCCTCCCTGCCTTAAATGCAAATGATCAAATGCACTCGCTCTAGATTACTCGTGTTATGTTCCCTCATGTGTATCCACCACTCAATTTTAACATTTTTAACCTGCTTGGAAGACCCATTTGAGACAAATCCTGCATGTTCGTAGCAAGTGCGAATAATTCACACTTTATATTTGCATTATTGTATATAACTTATGCAAATGCTTAATGCCACGTTTGCTGTAAACTGGAGTGATGAGGAGATGGCGAGATGACATACATTGCTGCTTGTTTTCCTTCGTTTGTATTTTTGTCTTTGTTTTCTTGCCTTTGTGCATGTCCTGAGATATAGCTGAAGACCTACATGATGACATTTTATATACCCGACAAGATGCAGAAATGCCATCTAAAAAGGTTTCCTGCTGTTTGTCCAATCAGGGACAGTAAAATTGTAAATAAACAAATAATAATGTTAACCCCGGGGTTTGGGAATGTGAACCGTATGTTAATGAACACCCAGGATTATTTGTTAACCCCAGGTATAGCATGAGCAGTGTGGAACATGATTACACATAACCCAGGATTCTGTTTATCCAGTGTTAGAATGACACAGGGTAAAAATTTTTTTTGCATATCATCAGCATGCTGTAATCCATTTTTTTAAGCAACAAAAGTCATTTTTAGACTAGTTTGTTGGCCAGTTGTAGTCAGTGCACTGCTAAATGTTATTGTTCCACTATAATTTGTTCGTTTTGCTCATGTCATCCCACAACATCATATAGTTTAGAATACTGTACAATGTTTTATAATAATCAATTATTTTAGTGTCCATTTCATTCAGCAGATTTCAAATTAAGGGCATCCATGTTTTTTGACATTTTAAACCAAGGTTTCTGCAGGTTTTACCAAGTTAAATGTAAGACTTTTTAAGACAATTATAAATTAAATTTTAGACTCATAAGGCTAAGGTATTTTTCAAATGGCCCAGATGGAAAAGATTTTTGTTTGTCCCATCAACAAATATTATAATTTAATACATTTAATAATAAAATAATAAATGAATAATAAAACTAAAAAACATATTTAGATATTTCTGAGCAAAATATTTTAAATATTGTATAAAAACAAGCAAGCTTTACTTGTATCCACACACTTTTCTTCCAACATACACTTTATTTAAAACAAAATAATAAAAATGTTTTAAAAGTTTTAAAACTTTAATAAACTAAATCTATGCACAACAATCTGTCCAGGTCGATGTCCTGAGCAGTAAAGACAAGGAGCACGTTAAAACAAGAGTTATTGTAAGGAAAATAATTAAACCATTATGATGAATAGAGTTAAAATGACCTTTTTGAATTAAAAGTTGAAAGTTGTATTGAGATGGATTGTTGGTGATTGTATGGGTTTTGGCCAGATTGGGTAACAAAACATGAACAAAGCAAAATGTAAAAAAAATAAATAAATAATTTTTTAGGCCTAAAACACAATATTTCAGTAAATTTAGGACTTTTTAAGGCGTGAAATTTGGAGTTTGGAATTTACGACATTTTAAGAAAACCCTATTTAAAAAAGCATTTAATAACAATTAATTGTTTTAGTGTCCATTTCATTCAGTATATTTCAAATTGGGGGCATCCACGTTTTTTGACATACTTTAAACACAATAGCCCTGGTAATTAGTTATTATAATAATAATGTAATTCTAACTCAGATACTATCTGTGGGAACTAGTAACAACTATTAAAACAAGTTTTAACACATTAAGAAGTTGATGAAGAAAAGGAAATTGTGATCAACATGACATTTGCAAATGGAAAGTGCTAAGAAAACACTATCCCCACAGTAGCAGATATCTTCTATTAGAAAACTGTTGGTCAAATATCGTCAGCTCAGTTATACTTTTATTTATTTATTGTTTTTTATTTATTTTCTATAGTGCAAGTGCTCAAGGACGCTTTACAAACAGTAAGAGAACAAGAAAAGCAATAACCTTTTGTCAAAATTGAGATATTGACATTTTCTTATTAAATGACATCTTATTTACATTATAGGATTTTTTTTATAAGTTGTATACATTAAGACTTTTTATTTAAAAAAAAAAAAAATGTTACACACATACTGTTTGCTATGGGATGCAAAAAACTTTGAAGCTCAATATCTCAAAATCATTCAGAAAGTAGATAGAACCTAAAATTCCAAGGTGACGAAATGGGAGACTAATAATACATAAAATAAATGACAAAAGACATGAAAACAAGTAATGAAAGAAACTTATTCCTATCTTTCAATGAGTGCTTATGTGCATTTAGGAGAACTAGGCAGCACACTCAGGGCTGCAAGATGGATTAATTTAGTATTCTTATTATTAAAATATATCTGAATGAGGATCAAATGACTGAGTTGGTCTAAAATAAAAAAAACAACCTGTTTGTTCCCGCTGATCTTCCTGTTTGACTGTGAATGTTTCTTCAATCTTCACATCTTCACTCTCCTCTTTAATAAACGCCATCTTTATAACAGTGTGGAGATCAGTCGCTTCAGCAGCAGTTTTTCTCTGTTTGGACACTTTATTCTGTTTAAAATAAGCAAAACAATAAAAAAAAATGTCCTGTTTAAAAAAAATAAAACAATGAACAGAAACAAAATAACTTCTCTTCAACACACACTTGCTTCAGCTGTTTCTTTATATGAGAGTCATTAACAAAAAGAAATCAGGAAAGTCAGAGCAAAAAACAATATCCACAAATGAGCTGATTAAAACTAGTACCCCATTTCTTATACAGTGAAGTATACTTAGAATGAAATAACATTATGCTATTTAATAAATTAAACCTACATTAAAACACTTATTACTCACATTTCTGTAAACTTATTCAAACAATAGCCCTCATTACTGTGAGTAAAACAGTACTACGTTGTATAAAGGGTTAAATAATATTTTCAACAGCAACTTCATAATTTAGCATTGGATGAAACTTAAATCAATTGGTTTATGTCTGTGTAAAAGTTTTAAACACAAACCTCTCTCCAGTTGAATCCCAGTGCAGGAGTGGCGCAGCCATATGATGTCACACACCACGGCAAAATAAAAGTCTTTTTTTGTTTAGCTTTTTTTTTGCCACTTAATGTTGGAGTCATGCACATTTCTCCCTCGTTTTCCACTTTACACTATCGCTCTCTTTCTCTTTCTCTCTCTCTCACACACACACACACACAGAGACACACGCACAGATAAACAGTGTTTGAAATTGATCAAAACTTTTAATCTAAACATTTCTAGAACAATAAAAAAAAATTAATCTACTTTATGATGACTTGCAGGTCTAAAGCACATTACTATTAATATCCAAATCTCATCCTCGTAATTATGACATCAACTTTCCTATTTCTACAACTTCATAGGCTATATCTACTATGTTTTAGTGCAGTCTAGGCACAATTGAAAAATAGGCTTAATTATAATATTTGTTAAATAAAATTAATCTATAATGTATTGCCCACATTTTTAATTAGTCTTAGTGGATTAAAAACGTTTTTTAATTGTTTTACAAATGTTTAGAGTAAATGTATCAACAAGTCATGACTGCACCAGTAAGTGACAATAAAAAGGTAAACAAAAAGACTTTTATTTTGGCGTGGCGTGTGACGTCATAAGGCTGCGCCGCTCCTGTACTGTGATTCCACTGGAAAGAGGTTTGTTTGAAAGCTTTTACATGAATAAAAGCGATTGATTAAAGTTTCAGGTTTTTACCCGATAGTAAATTATGTACCTGCTATTAACAATATTATTTTTACTCTTTATACAACGTAGTACTATTTTACTCATAGTAATAAGGGCTATTGTTTGAATAAAGCAAAAGCAATGTCTGTACGTGTTTTAATGAAGGTTTAATTTATTAAATAGCATAATGTCATTTCATTCTAAGTATACATCCCTATATAAAAAATAGAGTACTACTTTTGTTCAGGTCATTTGTGGCATTTTGTTTCTTGCTCAGACTTTTACCTGATTTCTGCTTAATGACTCTCATATAAAGAAACTGTTGCAGTAAGTGTTGAAGAGAAGTTATTTTGTTGCTGTTCATTGTTTTATTCATTTTGTACAGGACATTTTTTTTATGTTATGTTCATTTTAAACAGGATAAAGTGTCCAAACACAGAGAAAAACTGCTGCTGAAGCGACTGATCTCCACACTGTTATAAAGATGGCGTTTATTAAAGAGGAGAGTGAAGATGTGAAGATTGAAGAAACATTCACAGTCAAACAGGAAGATCTGCAGGAACAAACAGGTTGATTTTCATTCTCAAAGACCAACTCAGTCATTTGATCCTCGTTCAGATATATTGTAATAATAAGAATACTAAATTAATCCATCTTGCAGCCCTGAGTGTGCTGCCTAGTTCTCCTAAATGCACATAAGCACTCATTGAAAGACAGGAATAAGTTTCTTTCTTGTTCTTATCTCTTTTGTCATTCTTTTATGTATTATTAGTCTCTTATTTTATCTACGCTCTTAAGGTTATTGCTTTTCTTGTTCTCTTACTGTTTGTAAAGCGTCCTTGTGCACTGGCGCTATATAAAATAAATAAAAACATTAAATTTGTTTTTATATAAACCTACAGTATTCTCATAGGAGATATCTGCTATTACAGGGATAGTGTTGGCTTAGTACTTTCCATTTGCATATGTCACGTTGATCACAATTCCTTTTTCATCAACTTTTTCATGGGTTTAAACTTTTTTTTTATAGTAGTTGTTGCCAGTTCTCACAGATATTATCTGAGTTAGAATTACATAATTATTATTATTATAACTAATTTCCAGGGCTATTGTGTTTAAACAGGGTTTCAGGGGTCTTAAAATGTCTTAAATTCCAAAATCTAAAATTTTAGGCCTTAAAAAGTCTTAGATTTACTTAAATATTGTGTTGTAGGTCTTAACTCTTGTTTTAAACAAGTCTTCATTTTTATTTGTTCATGTTTTGCTACCCAGTCTGGCCAAAACCCATACAATCACTAACAATCCATCTCAATAAAACTTTTAACTTTTTATTCAAAAAGGTCATTTTAACTTTATTTATCATAATGCTTTAATTATTTAACTTACAATAACATTTGTTTAAACTTGCTCCATGTATTTACTGCTGAGGACATCGACCTAGACAGATTGTTGTGCAGAGATTTAGTTTATTATAGTTTTTAAAACTTTTAAAACATTTGTTCATTTTTTACTATTTTTTCAGAGAAAGTTTATGTTTGGAAAAGTGTATGGATATAAGTAAAGCTTGCTTGTTTTTACACAATATTTAAAATCTTTTGCTAAGAAATATATAAAATATTGTATTTTTTATTATTCATTTATTATTGTGTTATTAAATATATAAAATTATAATATTTTTTACAGAACAAAAAAAAATCTTTTCCATCTGGGTCATTTGAAAAATTATTTTGCCTTTAGCCCTTTATGAGTCTAAAATTTCATTCATAATGGTCTTAAAAATGTCATAAAAGTCTTGCTATTTACTTGGCGAAACGTGCTGAAACCGTGGTTTAAATTATATTATTTATATTAACTTATATTATTTCATTTTTAACAATCAATTAAATTACACAGTGGTTTTATATCCGCAGTGTTTTTTATATTATATATATATAAAAAGTTTATAGTGATATAAAATATACTACAGTTTGATGGTAAAAATATAACTTAGTGATATTTTGAGTAAAAGCAATACCGACATTTAAGAATGCATATTTATTTGACTCATTCATTCGACTTGTTTATTGGTGCATATAAAGGGTATTATATAAATCATACAACAGTACATTGTAGAGCTGCACAATTAATCGTTAAAAGATCGCGATCTCGATTCGACCCCCTAGACCATGGGTCACCAAACTTGTTCCTGGAGGGCCGGTGTCCTACAGATTTTAGCTCCAACTCTAATCAAACACACCTGAACAAACTAATCAAGGTCTTACTAGGTATACTTGAAACATCCAGAAAGGTGTGTTGAGGCAGGTTGGAGCTAAACCCTGCAGGGATACCGGCCCTCTAGGACCGAGATTGGTGACCCCTGCCCTAGACGATCTTAATCCTGCATTTCTACGATTCTGTCAATCATTCTTTTAAGTTCAGGAAAGAAAAAAAGGCGGCCGGTCGAGTCTTTTCATTGTTTCACATACGTTGCTCAGTGACATTGACACCTCCAAATGATGTTGAATGGAGAATGAAAATACTGTATTTATAAGCTATAGTTTACCTAGAAATGTCATTTTTGTCTTCATATAATGATGTTTTCGCGGCCAAGAAATCACACGTGACGTGAGCTGCTGAACGTGAGCAGAAAAGGCGCGTGCTCTACTTCATAATAGACACATGCGCGTCTACTTTAGGGAACAGAACCTGCATATGTTGCGAGTAACAGGTAATAAAGTTGTAAATAATATTCAGTTTGTGGCACAGAGTGATCGTTTGGGAGCCGTGCGGGAAGTATTAACAGTACTAAAGTGTGCACTTCATTTAAATGATCAAATCGCATTTTAGAGTTATGATTACGACAAGCTTTGATATGTTTTTTTTTCTTTCATAGCGAGCCCACAGTTGTGCATGAAAATAAATGTTTACAGTGTCCGTATAACTACTCTAGCCTATTTAATGTTGAATATAATCTGATAATGACAAATGTCTGATTTTACCAGTGAATACAATTGTCTAATATGACAGATTGCAGGCATATATCTCAAACATAATAATTCAACATCATAATTATTATAAGTAGAACAGAATTATTTATAGAAACCAGTAGACCAAGACATAATATTATTATCGATGTTGTGCCATGTGTTTGTTTTTACCATACTTTTATTTTACATCTACAGAATCCTGAGAGAATCGTGATCTTAAATTTAAGCAAAAAAATCGCGATTCTCATTTTAGCCAGAATCGTGCAGCTCTAGTACATTGGACAGTTACAGTGCCACTCTGTAAAGCTTTCAAGCAAAGTCCAAAAATATTATAAAGGGTTGACTTTCTACCGTAGACTTTTGGACGGCCGACATTACAACACTCAGTAACCGTCCTTCAGGTGGTCTCGCTGGAATTAAATTAACAAGCCGCCTGGGCTTTGAATTAAAAAGTGCAATTATTTCCTCGTTGTCAAAAGAGTTTGCATGTTCGTGTTCCATGAATATAGTGATGGTGTTGTGGAATTTGGACATCGATGATGTTAAGCTTGTCTTCATTCGCTTTATCATTGTTTTAAAATCATTGTTTTTAAGATTTTAGATGACAGGTTAGTAATTATGTCACACATTATTATATGCACGTCAATTAAATAATAACTTTAAATAAATAAAATATCTTCGTAAGAATGTGATGAGTTATACACTTCTCTTCTAGAGACCGCTCTATGGTTTAAAAACCCTTTCAAACAGTAGTGTATTTTATTGAGGATGAATGTCTGATGACTAATGCGCTTCTGCTGAGCCAGCTGTGGTAGCTTGGCAACAGAGCCGCGACGTCAACACAGAATGTGTCAGCACAGCTCAGCACGGTTGCTCTGCTTATAGTTTGATTTAATCATTTACAACTGACACACTCCCCAGCACTGCCACAGCAGTTAAAACGTCTCTCCAGAGGCATACTTTTCTTCTAATACTGACTTTCATCGCACCTCTGCAGTCGCAGAGATGCTGAGCTGAGCTTAATTTCCCTCTACACCACTGCTGCAGCAGTGATGATCTGCTGAGCTCATATACACTTCCATTTAGCCATTCACTACTGATACACTCCCCAGCACTGTCACAGCGGTTAAAGCGTCTCTGCGGAGGCATATTTTCCTTCCAAAATTGACTTTCATTGCACTTCTGCAGCAGAGACGCTCCGCTGAGCTTCATTCCCCTTCGCACCACTGCTGCAGCACTGACGCTCTGCCTGAGCTCATGTCCACTATCATTCATCCATACCACTACTGACACACCCCCATCACTGCCAAAGCAGTTAAAACACTTCTGCAAAAGCATAGTTTTACTTTTTATTATTAACTTCCATCGCACATCACAACAAAGACGCTCCGCTGAGCTTCATTCCCCTCTGCACCACTGCCGCAGCAGTGATGCTCTGCCTGAGCTTTGTTACACTTCCAAATTTTTATTCTGATACTCTGTTCTGCCACAGTAGTATAATTGCCCCTGTGGATGCATAGTTACCTTTTAATAATTTCATGATACTGACACTCTTCACACGTGTGCAGCAGCAGAGACACTCTGCTGAACTTTATAGCTACATTTCACCACTGCCATTGTAAGCCTCTCTAACAGAGCTCACGCATACTTGCTTCAAACCATTATATTTACCTCACTCTCCCGCCCGGTCCATGCAATTAACACTGGCTCGGGAGCACACACAGTTGTACATATTCAGTCAGCCAGTACACCACTCCAGTAGCAACGTCCACTCTTCTCTCACCATTTACACCCGCATCGGCCCCTTTTTTCTCCTACAAGCTTTTCTAGCACAATTTGTAACATCTTTATATACCCAGCAGCCAGGTATTGCATTGATTAGAGTTTTAAGACTTAATGAAAACTAATGTTCTTTTGTATATTTCAGACCTAATTGAAGAGAATGAGGGGAGTAAAGAGGAGGAACATCATGTCAAAATTGAGGAACAAACGCATTTACAGACTGATGGTAGTTTGAAAAGGAGATACAAGAATTGTTTCACCTGCACTCAGTGTGGAAAGAGTTTGTCAAGCAAAAGCAAACTTAATATTCACATGAGGATCCACACAGGTGAGAAACCATTTACTTGCACTCAATGTGGAAAAAGTTTCAGGCAATCATCATCCCTTAATCAACACATGATGATCCACACTGGAGAGAAACCATTCACATGCACTCAGTGTGGGAAGAGTTTCAGGCAATTATCATCCCTTAATCAACACATGATGATCCACACTGGAGAGAAACCATTCACATGCACTCAGTGTGGAAAGAGTTTGTCAAGCAAAAGCAAACTTAATATTCACATGAGGATCCACACTGGAGAGAAACCATTTACTTGCACTCAGTGTGGGAAGAGTTTTAACTGCTTATCACACCTTAATCAACACACGAGGATCCACACTGGAGAGAAACCGTTCACATGCACTCAGTGTGGGAAGAGTTTTAACTGCTTATCACACCTTAATCAACACACAAGGATCCACACTGGAGAGAAACCATTCACATGCAGTCAGTGTGGAAAGAGTTTCGGCCAATCATCATCCCTTAATCTACACATGACGAGCCACACCAGAGAGAAACCATTCACCTGCACTCAGTGTGGGAAGAGTTTCACCCAATCATCAGACCTTAATAAACACATGAATACCCACACTGGTGTGAAATAGTATATGTGCTTGGGTGTGAGAAGACTTTTATTAAAGCTCCAAAATTGAAACTGCACCAGATGATTCACAATGGAGAGACCGCACAAGTGTTCACACTGTGACAAGAGGTTTAATCGGTTAACTCATCTAAAAACACAAAAGAGGATTCACTCTGGAGAGAAACCATACAGATCTGATTAGTGTCTACAGAGTTTTGCTCATTCGACGCAAACACATGATATGAATGCAGCAAAACATTTTCTCATGTGCACAGGATGTTTCTGTCTGAATAATCTTTGAAAAGGCTGAGTGACGCTATACTGTTTACCAACACTCCTACACTGCAGTAGGTGGGGTTGTAAATGTGTTGTGTCTACCGTAAACACACTGGTGGTGACTAAGAGAAGAACAGTTTCACAAACATCTGACAAACAGCACCTCTTGACTTAGCCGGTTAGTGACTTAGCCAATGTCACTGTTTAAATGTCATCAACTCTAAATATTTACCTTTAACATTCAGATAGCAAAGAGTTAACTGTAATTAACCATTGAACTCTCAATGAATTTAAACATGTGTTTGTAACCTAATATGGATGGCACTCTTCAATTTCACAGCTTCAAATTAATAAAACCTTTTACAATTATTATTATTTCCCGAGAGTAAACAGAATCAGGAAAATAAGTCATCATTAACCATTGCAAACAGAGCCGGATAACCCATCCATTTAAAGCTCATCTCATGGTCTGTATCATCTTTTCATTAGATTCACTCAGCATTATTGACTTCTGCATTGTTTGATATTTTGCTTATTCAATCGATGATGATATAACACTCATTCCAGAGGTTAGTGACAATATTCATACAAGGACAAATCATAACTAAGTTTGCTTTAGGTGTTGAACTCGCACAAATTTATTCTTAAAATTCTTTTTCCAGTTTCACCTAGATCTTCACCTTTTATCAGGTTTCAAAGTTTTCATGTTTATAATCAATGTCTTTTCTGAGACAATCAGCTGGTGTGTTTTGTTTTCTTAATATTGTTGCTAAGCAAGTCGATAACAGAAACAAAACACCACTCACGGCTTCACTCAAACAGTCTCTGTCTCTCTGTTTCATGCACAGAAATTTTCAATAGTCTTAGACTATAACATTAAAATGATTACAATTCAGAATCTTTAATCATTCACCAACGTTCCAAATGTCAAAAGTTTGATCTCTTAAAACTCAGTTGGAACTAAGACTAAGAGAATTTCTTATAATTATTTTATCTTAACTGCTTAGTTCCATTCAGCTGTGTTATCCAAACCATCTCACAGCCAGTCTTTATCTTTAGCCAACACCATCTTGAAATTGTCCTTCGCCATGCATAAGGACCTGCATCAGTAAAATAGTATGAAAAATCAGACACATCGGTTAAAACTCATCTCAGCTTCACATTCAGGAATTCAGCATTCTTAAAATTCAGACATATAAAATATCCAGTGCTGTTAAACCAGCCAACCACATTGATATTGGTAAAATTTTAAGAAACTTTACTGTCTCCAATGGTTCTCGAAAGCCCATTGCCATTAACTTTTTACCAATCATCTCCTTCAGGGTATCATACCCTGGCATAGTCCTTTTAATGCTTGTCCCAAGGACAGACATGTCCTCAATAAAGGCAGGATTCTCGTGATCAGGTCTGGACGGGGCCACTGAGGCAGACTACTGTAACTTCAAACAGTTCCTCTCTAAGGATGCTTTAGGCCAATAGAGCATCACCCCAGTCCAGCACCATCTTTCACATTAAACATCCCCCTTTTCGGGTAGATGCCCTGGGGTTTAGGATTCAAGCTCGTGCAGAGGATGAGACAGACAAAAGTAACCAATGCATGCCCTTCTTTTACTAATTTTTGTGTTGTCAGATTCACAGTGCAAACAGCTCCTGGTAGGAATAACTCGAGTGAACATAAAACAAAGCCAATTAAAACTTTCTTGCTCTGCTCAGCTGCACAGAACACAGCGAGATCACATAATCCAGCATGCATGTCGAACTACACTACCCACAATACACTTCGCTATGGAGTACAAATCCCGTATATATTCTATTTCCCCTCTCCTACAACACTAGCGTGCAACTTAAGCAAAACTAATACTAAAATTGTTTTACATTTGGTTTTGTAGTTCGGGCCTAAATAAATGTTTGTTGCCGTTTTTAATTTTTTAAAGTTAATTTAAATGATTATATATAAGCCATTTGACATTATTACTGCATTTATTGGGTAAAATTGTGCTTTTTACTCTCATTCAATGTGTTTTGGTCATTATCAATGCACTGTCACTTTAATTGAGCATGAGCAGCGCGTCAAAAATAGACCCAGCGCCGAAACTATCGCTGCTGCTGCTGCGTGCGGTATGAAAGCTCTAATCTGTTAACATGGATGCCAAAAACACAGGCGCTGCTCACGCTCTGCTCACGCGCCGCTGATGCTTGCGGTGTGAAACAGACGTTAGCTGACATCTAATGAGAGAGAAAAGACAGTTTTGAGCAATCCAGAACTGTTAATGCTTGTTTACTAGATTAAAACATAAATTAAACATAACATTAACCTCAATAACATAATTTTATTGTAATCTTTTTACTCAAGCCCGTCCTAAAACATATAAAACAGAGTTGAAATGCATTTTCAAAGTAATGCTGTTACAGTCAACAATAGTTTTAGATCTTTCAGGGGTTAACTGCATCCATCAAAGTATTATTTGAAACCCCCATTTATGTTACATATATATTATTAAAAATATATATATCCAACCATAAAGCTGCTTGTTTGCACAGACTTACATGGCACATTTTTATTCAGACATGTCTCTGTTATTTTTACAGCCAAAACCAAGCTCATGGTGAGGGCTAAACCAAGATAACAGTGCAGTCACACAGAATCGTATCTTCTAAGACAAAACATAAGCTATTCTTTATTCCCATAATGTTACTGTCAGTTTCTGTGCTTAATTTTTGCTACTAGCCCCTAAATATTTAGATTTTAGCTTTTCAATGACCATTAAATGCCAAAGGAATACTTTTTTTTTCTTAAAATCAGTTCTAAAATAATTTTATACCCGAGAGCTTAGCTGAGCCATTTACTGCATTCTGCTCTCACCTATTTCTTTTTATATCAGAGTTCAACACCAAAAGCAAGAAGAAATTGAGAGGGCAATCTTACCAACAGTGCTTGGCTTCTGCTTGATGAATCTGCAAACCATCCCAAGATGTGCAAACTGTCCAGACCGGTCCAATCCAGTTAGGGTCATAATTTTCTCGGGATTGCTCCTGGTGCATCATTGATCAATCGACCTCACCCTGATATTTCTAGGTATCTTGTCTGACTTTTGTGGCCACTACTATCTAATGGATCTCTATTATAATGTTATTTGTTATTTTTATTCAATTATTTCTTTCCCTAATAATCTGACCTACACTATTCTTATGGCATGCCTTTTGTCTGTGATGTAGTTAGATACCAGTGGTGAAACTAATTACAATCTCGGGTTAATTTAGTCCACTACTAAATAAAAACCAGTCCAAGTTTTATCCCCGAGAATGTCTTAAAACACACCCATCAACTGAGTATTTTAACTCTGGGTGAAGGACGAGGTACACCCCTCAACTACTGTTACACGTATAACTTATCACTATAGGTGTACCGCAAAAATGCACCAGCTCGCTAAGGGATTCCACACAAATCTACCACAAATTACTGTGAATCCACCGGCGCCTTTCATTCACGTCTGAATGAGAAACCATCACTTTCATTTACGTCTAAATGAGAAACCATCACTTTCATTCACGTCTAAATGAGAAACCAACACTTTCATTCACGTCTGAATGAGAAACCAGCAGCGTTCCGTTACTACCCACTACTTCACAGACAATCCCTAGTCTATAATTTTTAAATCTTCCTACCTTCATTTTGTTGATTGATCAATGGTGTTGCCAGTATACAAGTGCCCGCATCCTCCACCAAAACTCTAGGGATAGTTTACAGTTTAACCCAAAGAATGACCAGTCTGGTAGATGAAGAAGAGCCGTAGTCAGAGATTTAAATAAATAAATCAAGTTTACTGAAGATAGTTTGCAGTTTCATTCGCAGAAGCCAGCTTCAACACTCGCAATGAGTTCCTAGGCCGCTCTGCTTACAATCACCAATCAATAACAATTATACTCTCACATAACGTCATTAATTGTGTCATACATTTTTGGTGTTCTAACCTGATTGGTTAAAACACAGATAAACTAGGAACATTTCTACGTGGGGTTTGTGCGTACAATTCTGAACAATATCTAAACATAAACGTCAGACATCCTTTAGACTGATTAGAGCTGGCTCCAGACCTGTGAAATAGATCAAAAATCAAATAGAACACACACACACAAAGTATAATCTGTTTCTTATCCAAGGCTGACTGTACTGTTAGCCGTCTTTATCGAAACTGGTTAAAAACTGGTATAATCTACATTCAGGCAGTTATATTCTTACTACACAAAGTCTATCTTGAATAAAAAGTAGAATCACTTTAAAAGATTTAACCGTAAAAATAGCAAAATCACTTTAGACATATTAGACAGTATTAACTCCTAGAAATAACAATAGAAACAGTTGTTTCCAGTCCTTAGCCCTCAGTTCCACTCAAGGTCTCCATGACCTCTGACCTAGTTTGCTGGCTCCTGAAAATAGGTATAAAGAGACAGGCAAATGCACTGAACATTCTTATATTAAGCAATGTGTTAACTTATTCATTAATTAAAATCAATTCACAGTTAAATACTGAGAAACAGGATGATGAAAAGGATAAACGTTGGTCCATGATGAGATGGACTGGAAAACAGAAATCCGAATCCTTCATAGGAGACATTAAATAGATCAATGATTACTGCAGAAGGTCTTTCTGCTGTTGTGGCAATGAATTGCCACAAGTCAACAATTAAAAAGATTCCTTCCATGCCTTAGAAGCGTGACTTGATCAGTACTTATCTACACAGCATGCTGGCATCAAAGATCCTGTTTCTCATATCGAATCCCTAGTCTTCCACACTTTAGGAAACGTAAACATTCAGGACGTGCCATTAGCACAGCCTGCACTAAAAGGTGGTTGGAGATTATTGATGGCAACACCGATGTCACCTTGAAAAACCTGCCGTGACCCGGATTCGAACCGGGGTTGCTGCAGCCACAACGCAGAGTACTAACCACTATACGATCACGGCGAGCTACGGGACAGCCGTTGTGGCTCTTGTGTGGTATGTTCCTCCGTGTGATATGCCCCCTTTCTGTTCAGTGAGAACACGCTGTTGTTTTTCTCCTCCTACCAGCACAACGCTTTTCCCAAGAAACAATGGAAATGCAAACAATTGATGACTGCTGCAATTTTAAAAAGCTAGAAGACATAGTTGGCAGGATTCGAACCTGCGCGGGGAGACACCAATGGATTTCAAGTCCATCGCCTTAACCACTCGGCCACGACTACAAGATTGTCTGAACTGCCATGTCTTCATGACTAGTACACGTATTGTGCATCCAGATGAAACTTTCATCAAGTGATAGCTCAACAGCAAAAGCTGTGGCTCCACAAAATGAGCCTTACATGGCCGAACACGGACTTGAACCCTGGACCATCAGATTAAAAGTCTGATGCTCTACCGACTGAGCTATCCGGGCTCAACAACAGTAATTTACAAGTAGGCAAGGTTTACGGTTGTGGTCGGCTCAGACCTTTACAGAACTCTAAAGTTTACCGTGAGATAAGGTTTAAGCTTATAGTTGGTGTGGATGTTGCTAAAACACGACAGGTTACTTTGAGGTTGGGTTTATGGTTGTTGTAGATGTAGACATCAGTACAACACAATAGTTTGGACTCCATGTCATGTAGGAGACAATAAGTAGATCAATGATAACTGCAGAAGGTCTTTCTGCTGTTGTGGCAATGAATGGTCAGTCAACAATTGAAAAGACTCCTTCCATGCCTTAGAAGCGTGACTTGATCAGTACTTATCTACACAACATGCTGGCATCAAAGATCCTGTTTCTCATATCGAATCCTTAGTCTTCCACACTTTAGGAAACGTAAACATTCAGGACGTGCCATTAGCACAGCCTGCACTAAAAGAAGGCTGGAGATAACGGATGGCAACACAGAGTGCGACACCAATGTCACTTTGAAAAACCTGCCGTCACCCGGATTCGAACCGGGGTTGCTGCGGCCACAACGCAGAGTACTAACCACTATACGATCACGGCGAGCTACGAGACAGCTCTCGTGGCTGTTTTGTGGTATGTTCCTGCGTGTGATATGCCCCTTTCTGTTCAGTGAGAACACGCTGTTGTTTTTCTCCTCCTACCAGCACAACGCTTTTCCCAAGAAACAATGGAAATGCAAACAATTGATGACTGCTGCAATTTTAAAAAGAGAGAGGACATAGTCTGCAGGATTCGAACCTGCGCGGGGAGACCCCAATGGATTTCAAGTACATCACCTTAACCCCTCGGCCACGACTACAAGACTGTCTGAACTGCCATGTCTTCATGACTAGTACATGTATTGTGCATCCAGATGAAACTTTCATCAAGCGATAGCTCAACGGCAAAAGCTGTGGCTCCACAAAATGAGCCTCACACACCCGAACAGGGACTTGAACCCTTTACCCTCAGATTAAAAGTCTGATGCTCTACTGACTGAGCTATCCGGGCTCTACAATGGTAATTTACAAGTAGGCAAGGTTTAGGGTTGTGGTTGGCGCAGAGCTTTACAGTACACTAAAGTTTACCGTGAGATGGGGTTTTAAGCTTATGGTTGGTGTGGATGTTGCTAAAACACGACAGGTTACTTTAAGGTTGGGTTTATGGTTGTTGTAGATGTAGACATTAGTACAACACAATAGTTTGAACTCCATGTCATGTAGGAGACATAAAGAAGATCAATGATAACAGCAGAAGGTCTTCCTGCTGTTGTGGCAATGAATGGACACTCAACAATTGAAAAGATTCCTTCCATGCCTTAGAAGCATGACTTGATCAGTACTTATCTACACAGCATACTGGCATCAAAAATCCTGTTTCTCTTATCGAATCCTTAGTCTTCCACACTTTAGGAAATGTAAACATTCAGGACGTGCCATTAGCACAGCCTGCACTAAAAGGTGGCTGGAGATTACGAATGGCAACACAGAGTGCAACTCCAATGTCACCTTGAAAAAGCTGCCGTGACCCGGATTCGAACCGGGGTTGCTGCGGCCACAACGCAGAGTAGTAACCATTATACAATCACGGCAAGCTACGGGACAGCCATTGCGGACCTTGTGTGGTATGTTCCTCCCTGTGATATGCCCCCTTTCTGTTCAGTGAGAACGCTGTTGTTTTTCTCCTCCTACCAGCACAACGCTTTTCCCAAGAAACAATGGAAATGCAAACAATTGATGACTGCTGCAATTTTAAAAAGGGAGAAGATGAGTCGGCAGGATTCGAACATGCACGGGGAGACCCCAAAAGATAGTTACAATAGTTTGGACTCCATGTCATGTAGGAGACATTAAAGAGATCAATGATAACTGCAGAAGGTCTTTCTGCTGTTTTGGCAATGAATGGACACTCAACAATTGAAAAGATTCCTTCCATGCCTTAGAAGCATGACTTGATCAGTACTTATCTACACAGCATGCTGCCATCAACAATCCTATTTCTCTTATATCGAATCCCTAGTCTTCCACACTTTAGGAAACGTAAACATTCAGGACGTGCCATTAGCACAGCCTGCACTAAAAGGAGGTTGGAGATTACGGATGGCAACACAGAGTGCAATACCAATGTCACCTTGAAAAACCTGCCGTGACCCAGAGTGTCTGCGGCCACAACGCAGAGTACAAACCACTATACGATCACGACGAGCTACGGGAAAGCCACTGGCCCTTTAATCTCTGTCATATGTCTTTAAAAATGGAAAGCCCCCAGAGCAGTCAGTTAGCATGCACTGCCATTTTATCTTTGGTGCTTTTCCCTTCCAGCACAACCCTTTTCCCAAGAAACAATGGAGTTGCAAACAATCATGGAAGGTCACAAACTAAATCCTGCGCACTGCCTGGACGTAGTCGGCAGGGTTCGAACCTGCGCGGGGAGACCCCAATGGATTTCGAGTCCATCGCCTTAACCACTCGGCCACGACTACAAGACTGCTTGGACTGCCATGTCCTCATGTCTAGTACACTTGTTGTGCATGCAGATAAATCTTTCGGCAAGCGACAGCTCAACGGCATAAGCTGTGGCTCCACAAAAAGAGCCTTACACGCCCAAACAGGGACTTGACCCTGGACCCTCACATTAAAAGTGTGATGCTCTACCGACTGAGCTATCCAGGCTCCAAGGCTAGGCTTTACAAGCAGGCAAAGTGTAGGGTTGTGGTGGGCGCAGACCTTTACGGCACACAAAAGTTTACCGTGAGGTGGGGTTTAGGTTTATGGTTGGTGTAGATGTTGCTAAAACACAACAGTTTACTGTGAGGTTTGGGTTAATGGTTGTTGTAGGTGTAGACATCAGTACAACACAATAGTTTGGACTCCATGTCATGTAGGAGACATTAAATAGATCGATGACAACTGCAGAAGGTCTATCTGTAGTTGTGGCAATGAATGGAGACTTAACAATTGAAAAGATTCCTTCCATGCCTTAGAACAGTGGTTCCCAACCTGGGGTCCGCGCCCCCCTAAGGGGGGCGCCAGAGTTCACAGGGAGGCCGCGGGAGAGGATAAGTATTGAGGTAGAAAAAGGCATAAAAGTGCTCCACTATTATAAAGGGCTTTGCAATTAATCGAAAATCCGATTTAGATTTCGGTTTCAAACGATTATAAAAAAGCATTAATCTAGATAAATGATTATTGTATCATATTTTGCCACGTTCCAGTTGTACACGTGTTGCTCTTAAAAGCGCGAAAGATCACGCAGTCAGATGCGGCCGGTCAGCATTCACTCTCATTCACACACTGAGACGAGCAGAGGAGCGCAGACATCTAAAGTCATCTTAACGTGAGCGCTGTAATGGTCAAATAGGTGTCAAAACGCGGTGTTTAGTGATTATTTTTATTAACCCTCATTTGTGTAATAAACAAACGAGTTGAGGATCAAAAGACGTGAAAGAGAAACCATTAAAGAGACAGCGCGCTATAATCCTTCTGCCGCCTGTTTTTAACATTATTAAACAAACATAACGAGAAAGCCCTCGCTGCTCTTGACTGAAGGACTGCTGTAGCTAAAGTGTTTTTCTTACAGTGAAGATGCTTAAAGCACAGTTTGTTTCATATTTTTATTCTATTGTATTTATTTCTCTTTCCTTTGCAGGGTGGAAAATAACTATGTATACACTTGAAGTCAGAATTATTAGCCCTCTTGAATATTAGCAAACCTTTTCCTGCCCAATTTCTGTTTCATGGAAAGAATATTTTATTAACTTATTTCTGAACATAATAGTTTTGATATCTCATTTCTAATTACTGATTTCTTTTTGTCTTTGCTATAATGACAGCACATAATATTTTACTAGATATTTTTCAAAATACAAGCATTCAGATTAAAGTGCAGTTCAAAGGCTTAATTAGAGTAATAAGGCAAGTCATTATAACGGTAGTTTATTCTGCAGACAATCAAGAATATATATTGCTTAAGGGGGCTAATAATATTGACCTTAAATTGGTTTCAAAATAGTTAAACCTGTCTTTATTCTAGCTAAAATAAAACAAATAGAAGAAAAAATATTAAAGGAAATACTGTTAAAATTCCTTGCTCTGTTAAACATAATTTGGGAAATATTTATTAAAAAAAAAAATTCTCAGGAGCGCTAATAATTTTGTCTTTAACTGGCAATGGTTTTGAATAATCGTGATTACAATTATGACCAAAATAATCGTGATTATGATTTTTCCCAAAATCGAGCAGCCCTACTAATATACATGTATTTTTAAGTACCAAAAAAAAATTTCTAAACACATACTTAAAATTCCAACATAATAGTGAAAATAATTAAAATAAATAACTTTAAATAATTATTTAAATTTTGCTCACT
Organism: Danio rerio; assembly: GCF_052040795.2. Lineage (NCBI taxonomy): Eukaryota > Metazoa > Chordata > Actinopteri > Cypriniformes > Danionidae > Danio > Danio rerio. The sequence goes on along the minus strand of NC_141024.2, from coordinate 46,747,111 downwards.
CACGCAATCTGCTTGTCAACGTGTCGTAAAGGCAAAATCAAAACAAAAATGGCAGACAAACGTAAATGCAGTGATTCTTCAGAGGCGAAGAAAAAGATTAGACAGTATGACAAAGCCTACCTAAATTTTGGTTTTATTGAAGGCCAAGACAAGTTAAAACTGATTAATTAATATTTTATATATATAATACTATTAATATTACACACACACACACACATATATATATATATATATATATATATATATATATATATATATATATACACACACACACACACACACACACACACATACACACACAGTACATATGTGTGTGCGTGCGTGTGTATTTATATGGTGGGGGGGCTCCAATGTTTGTATATGTTCATGGGGGGGGGCCCCAAAGAAAAAGGTTGGGAACCACTGGTTTAAATCAAAGACTTAAAAGAAAAAAGTAATATTATACCTCAGAAAGCATAATATTGGAATTGCCCTTCTACAAGAAACACACTTGACTGATCCCGAACATCTAAATCTTAAAAAGCAGTGGTCTGGACAAGCTTTTTTTCTTCCGTCACATCGCAATCAAGAGGGGTGGTCATACTTATTGATAAAAACATTCCCTTTAAAATGGAATCTGTTGATAAAGACAAAGCAGGCAGGTATATTATTTTAAGAGGAACGATTGGGATGCAAAGAATAACCTTAGTAAATATATATCGTCCTGAAATGGAAGGTGTCGATTTTATTCATAATATTTTCTTTAAATTTGCTTGCCCAACTGCAGAGCTGATAATTAGAGGAGACTTTAATGTAGTTTTGGACCCAGTGTTAGAAGGGTCATCTACTAAACTGTTACCCTTAAGTCAAGTTGCTAAAGCTCTAAAGTACGAAAGTACAAACAAGTTTTAATTTAATAGATGTATGGAGATTTAAGAATAAAACAAAAAAAGACTATTCCTTTTACTCGCATAGGCATAATAATTACTCCAGAATTGACTATTTTTTTGTTCCAAAAGTGAAGGATTATTTGATTGAATTGTGTGAATATTTACCAAGAATATTGTCAGATCATGCCCCGTTACTTATTTCAGCGCAATGCTCTCTGGAAATGTCTAATTATAAGCTTTGGAGATTTAGTGGCCATTTACTAAATAGCTCTGACGCATTAAGCTTCATAAATAATAATATAGAAAATTTTATTAGTACAAATAAAAGTTCTGCTTCTTCGGGTGTAATCTGGGAGGCCATGAATGCATTCTTACGGGGTCAAATCATAGCTTTTTCTTCCGGTAGAAAAAAAACAATATCAAAAACAGTTACAATCACTTGAAAAAGAAATCTCAGTAATGGAAAAGGAACATTTCAAGAATAAAGATGATCAGCTGCTTCAACAATTGCGGTAAAAAAAAATGGAATATTTTATTCTATCATCTAAAGAAGCAGAAAATGCACTTCTCAGATCACGACAGAAGTATTACGAAGCTTTTTTTTTTTTTTTTTGTATAGCGCTTTTACAATGTAGATTGTGTCAAAGCAGCTTCACATAAATGGTCATAGTAACTGGAACAGTGTGGTTCAGGTTTTAGTGTTTAAGTTCAGTTCAGTTCAGTTTAGCTCAGTTCAGTGTGATTTAATCATTACTGAGAGTTCAAACACTGAAGAGTCAATTCATCGATGCGTAGCTCTACCAATCCTGAACCATGCGAGGCAGTGGCGACAGCGGAGAGGGAAAAAAAACTTCACCTGAGGGGAGTGAAGAAAAAAAACCTTGAGAGAACCAGACTCAGTTGGGCACGGCCATTTTAATTTCTCCGCTGGCCAAAAGTCTTGTGCAGTGCGTCATTCGCCGTGGTTTAGGCTGGAAGATGGCCTCAGCGAAGACTCGTCTGTCCCTGGAGCGTCGCTGGAATCAGACTCATGTTCTCCACTCCCCACGACCATCAGCGCAGCAGCAGCTCAGGATATGGCCTGGTCCCGGATATGGAATCCTTGGGATCATCAGGTCGCTGGTCTTGGATCCAATCAGTGACTCCGCATAATCTGAGGACCTCGGGATGAGTATCCCCAGGTGAAAATAGAGAACATGGAGATAAGATCGGGAAAGTGCTAGCATGGCAAATAAGAAAAGAAGAAATTAGTAAATCTATACCTAAAATATATACATACGAAAATAAAATTATTAAACACCCCAAATTAATTAACCAAGAATTCTTAGATTTTTAAAAGTCACTTTATAAATCTCAGGGAATAGAGGAGGCGAAGATTAAAATGTTTTTAAGTAAATGGGATATACCAGTCTTAAGTGATAATTATCGAGAAGAACTTGAAAAAGAAATTTCGAAAAAAGAGATGCAACTTGCAGTCACTGCTCTAGCCGGGGGTAAAACACCTGGGTTAGACGGGTTTTCGATGGATTTTTATAAAACTTTTTTTTCTAAATTAGCAGACCCGTTGTTTTCAATGTATACAGAGGCAATTCATAAAAAAGAATTACCAGAGACTTTAAACCAGGCTTTAATCACAGTTCTTTTAAAACCTGGCAAAGATCCTAATCTATGTGCTTCCTATCGGCCAATTTCACTGCTTAATTCAGATTATAAAATTCTTACCAAAATGATTGCATTACGTTTAGAACGGGTACTGCCTAGTTTAATTCACATGGACCAAACTGGATTTATCAGAAATAGATCCTCTTTCGATAACATACGGAGGCTAATGAATATTATTTATTCAGCAAAACATATAGATTTTCCGGTGATTGCTCTTTCTTTAGATGCAGAAAAAGCCTTCGACCGAGTGGAATGGTCTTATCTGATTGCGGTTTTACAAAAAATGAATTTCGATCCAAACTTTATTGAGATGATTAAGATGTTGTATAGGAATCCATCGGCAGCCATCTGACTAATTCTGATGTATCTGAACATTTTTATTTATCAAGAGGAACCAGACAGGGATGTCCCCTCTCCCCGCTACTCTTTGCTCTAGCGGTAGAACCCCTGGCTATTGCAATATGGACACATAAATCAATCTTTGGATTAGAAATAGGAGGTTGTATAGACAAGATATCATTATACGCGGACGATGTGATGCTATATCTAACTAATCCTGATTTATCTCTATCTAATTTGTCTCAACTCTTAGAAAACTTTAGGGACATATCTGGCTATAAAATTTATTTTAATAAAAGCGTTATGATGCCATTGAATTCGGCTGGGGCGAAAATACCCTTAGATAACATTCTTTTTTTATGGAATACTGAAAAAATTGTTTATTTAGGACTAAATATTCCTTCGAAATTGGAAGAAGCATACTCTTTGAATTATTCCCTACTACTTAAAAAGGTAATTAGAGATCTGGAAAGATGGAATCCACTAGCATTATCACTAATTGGCAGGATAAACTGCATAAAAATGAATATTCTTCCTAAATTTTGATATTTGTTTCAGACCCTCCCTATTTCTATCCCACAAACGTTTTTTTAGGAATCTCAACAGCTCAATTAGAAATTTTATTTGGAATAAAAAAAAACTCCTAGGATTAAACTTAGGACATTACAGATGACATCCAAAAAAGGTGGACTACAACTTCCCGATTTTTTGTTTTATTTCTGGGCAGCACAGATGAGAGCAGTGTGGTTTTGGCAGATGGAAGGTACATTGTTACCCTCATGGTTACAAATAGAAAAATATCATGCAAAGGAAATACCTTTAGATAAGGCCTTATTCATTCCTTTGAATTGTGTTATGAAGGCAGTTAGTAACCCATTCATTAGGCATACTTGCAAATTGGGGTTTGTAATCAAGAAAAAAAATAATTGGCTACTTTCAGTGTATAATAATACTCCGTTTCACTGTAACCCATCTCTTCCTGAAGCATTAAGAGATGGAATAACAAAATACTGGTATAAAAAGGGAATACAGATGTTTGGAGATTTATAAGAGCAGGGCGTACTAATGAAATTTGAACAATTGAGATTAAAGTTTTCCCTTCCTGTTAAACATTTTTTAAAATATATTCAGGTGAGACACTAATTATCACAATGCCAAAGGGTAATTTAGGACCTCTCTCTTCCCTCCCAATAGATGCTATTATAAGAAAGAGAAAAGAACCCAAAGTATTTGTGTCTTATATGTATAGCAACCTTAACGATTTGTATGGTATGGAAGTGTCATCTTCAAAACTTAAATGGGAGAAAGATTGAGAATGCATTTTTGATCAAGATACTTGGGAACATATCTGTTAAAGTGCCTTAACATTTTCATTTAATAGTAGACATACATTAATACAGTTTAATATTTTACACAGGGTATATTATACACCTGAACGATTGCACAAAATAAGTGATTCATATTCAGAACATTGTTCTAGATGTAAGATTGAGGTTGGTACATTATTTCATATGTTTTGGACATGTTCCAAACTTAAAACCTTTTGGAGAAATATAATACAAACTATTAGTAAAATTGCCAATGTTAACCTTTTACCTGATCCAAGATTTATGTTGTTGGGGGATGAATCAGTTCTTCTGTTCGGTCAAAGGAAAAATTTACGTTTAATTAAAATGGCTCTGATAGCAGCAAAGAAATGCATTGCTATACATTGGAAATCAGTAGAACCACCAAGTCATATTGTATGGCTTAGAGAACTTTCTTCTTATGTTCCTGTTGAAAAAATAATGTTTAATCTTAAAAAAAACTCTTCAATGTTTGAGAAGACTTGGGGTTAATTTATTGAATACATGAATAACTTGGATGTTACATTGACTGAAAATACGGATGGAAAAGAATGACACTTCATTGCTTTAATCCTGTATTTGTCATTATTGTTTGTTTATTGTTTATTTCCTCCTAATTTACACATCAGCTCGATGTCTCACAAGTATGTCTGTTTAAGTGTTCTGTCTTATGAGGGTGGGAAAGGGGTAGAGGGTGGTTAGAAAAGAATGTTTACATTTATACTGAAATGACTCTGTAAATGATCGATGTGAAAATAATAAAAAATATATTGATTAAAAAAAAAAAAATTTAATATGCTATTTTATTTTGTTGTGCTTTCATTAGGCTGTTGACTACCAAAATATTCCGGGCTTCCAGCATGTGGACGTGGACAGGCTGGCTGAATATCTGGTTGAGCTTCGGACCCACAAAAGCCTCAGCCTCACCAACCAGGAGGCCAACGAGATCATTGGTCTTTGGCAAAGCCTGCATGACCAAGACAAGAAGCGGGTGGTGTATGCAGCTCGACACCAGAAGCGACTGCTGAGTGGGCGATTTAAAACACCCAAGAAGCCCACTCACACCCCTGGCGTGGAGAGCACTACCAGATGTGTGCTGGGTGCAAGCAGTGCTCCTGCTCAGTGGCCTGACTGTTGCCGTCTTGTGGAGACCATCTTTATTAGGCTTTGTACCATCCACCCTAGTCCCAAGCGAAAAGGCAAGGGAACCCTTTCAAGATGGTCTCTGATCCTGCAAGACTACCGCAGGATTAGGCAACTCGTACTGGGCAACAGCTTGGTAATGGGAGGTACATCCATGCAGCTGGTTGAGGTAAACCAGAATACCCTGATTCAGTGGTTTAATAACAGACAGAAGAAGCAGGAGCTGTCTGTGCTGCTTCAGGGTATTCAGTTGCCTCAACACCTCCCAGAAGCTTAGGAGCCTCTCCCAGTTGCCAAAAGTCTTCGGACAGAGCCAGACCAATCAGGAGAGCAGCACCAGTATGTGTTGCCAGAGAGCACAGCAGGTCAGGCAAGGCAGAGGCAGACATCTGTTGGACGACCCCCACTCAGACCCAAGGCACCAGTACAGACCCAGGTCATATTTACACCACCAGCACCTGGAGCATCGCTGCAGATGGTACCCAACATATACATCCCAGCTACACCAGGGTACCAGGGTATGCCGATGTTTCAGGGTGTACCAATGTTCCAGGCTGTGCCAATGGTCCAGGGAATCCCTATGGCCCAGGGTATCCCGATGATGCAAGGAGTGCAGATGGCCCAGGGTATCCCAATGGTGCAGGGGATGGTACTCAGACAGCCACCACTTCAGCCAACAATGTCCAGTACCAGCTCACAGCCTGCTGCATCACCGTCCACATCTGGAGCCATTCCCAAAAGACCGTACCGGAGAACTGTTCAAGCGAACACTTGTAAAAAGTGTGGGCAGTTCAAAACAAATGCCACAGGCCATAGCCAACTCAGGGGCAGGGTGTACTGCCCACAGACTAAAACTTTAACTAAAGAAGAGTGGCTAGAGGAAATGAAAAGGACCAACCCAAAATAATGTGTTTGTTTGTGTATGTATATAGTGTAATAGTTCTTCAGTTTATTCAATTTCACTTGCTGTTAGTTTATATTTTTATTTAACATTTTCTTTAAATAGTGTATTTATTTTGTTGACATTTTATTTAACTTTTATATTATTTATGTGTGTGTGTGTGTGTGTGTATAGTGTTTACAGTTTATAACCATAATAATTCAATTTATTCTATTTCACTTGTTTTTTTGCACATTTTACTTTTTAATAATTTATTTTGTTAACATTTTATTTAACTTATTTATTATTTATATATGTGTGTGTATTTATATAGTTTATAACCATAATAGTTCTACAGTTTATTCTATTTCACTTGTTGTTGGTTTCTATTTTATTGCGCATTTTATTTAAATAGTGTATTTATTTTGTTAACATTTTATTTAATTTATTATTTATATATGTGTGTGTGTGTGTGTGTGTGTGTGTGTGTGTGTGTGTGTGTGTACAGAGTGTATAAAGTTTACAACCATAATAGATCTTCAATTTATACTATTTCACTTGTTGGTTTCTATTTTATTTCACATTTTATAAAAATAATTTATTTTGTTAACATGTTATTTAACTGTTTATTATTTATGTGTATGTCTATAGTTTATACACTTTATAACCATAATAGTTCTTCAATTACCTTGTTTGATTCTGTTTTATTGCACTTTTTATTTAAAGTTTATTTATTTTGTTGACATTTTATTTAACTTATTTATTATTTATATGTGTGTGTATGTATAAAGTGTATACAGGTTACAACCATAATAGTTAAATTTATTCTATTTCACTTATTGTTGGTTTCTAAATTTATTTGACATTTTATTTAATTTGTTAATTTTGTATTTATTCTGTTAATATTTAACATTTAATTTTTAAGAATTTTTATTCCATGTTCATTACTGTTTTGTTGACCATTGTTAAATAAATATTGCATTAATAAATGTCCTTGACTTTTAAGTCCACTTTGTGTCGGTTTCTGTTTGTATTTAACGTTTTATTAACATTGTTTATTTATATTGTTAATACTGTATTATCAATAACTAATTTATTATTTTTACATTTTCTACTCTATATTCATTACTGTTCTGTTGACAATTGTTAGATAAATAATGCATATATAAATAACTGACAACTTGACTTTTAATTCCATATACACTATGCACACTATATACACACACATATATATATATATATATATATATGTATATATGTGTGTGTGTGTGTGTGTGTGTGTACACTATATACTCTATGACATTTCTATAGATCATTTGTACATCAAAATACAGAACAATAATAACCATAAGCATAACAATGCTACAACAACTACTAAATAATGACACATTCAAGTTAGTATGCTTTATTTTTCATGAAAGAATGTCAAAAAACACAAGAATAAAGTGCTTAGGCATATTTTATTTACCTTGGAGCATTACACATTTAAACAGTTAGTTTATTGAGTAATAATTAACCAATAACAATAAAGCGTCTTTAGCTGGATTCGAACCCCGGTCTTGGTGAGCACCTGCAATAGAAATCAATGTATCTAAAATTGCGTTGTTTTAACACAGAACAGTATCACTATGCGTGATGTAAAGCAGGTGCAGGGAAGGCGTGGCCGGGAAGCTTAGAATTCGCCCTTTCCTTTCTTCGTTTTTCCCCCTCTTCTTCCCTTTTTCTCTTCCCCCCTTTCTTCCCTTCTTCGTTGGACAATTGTTCCCCAGCTTGAACGCAGCGCCTTAGACCGCTCGGCCACGCTACCCTGCCAAGCTGCTTTCCCTGAGCAGTTTTTGCACCAACTTGTTTCAAGTAGCACAACAGCGCTGGGAAATCAGTTGAATTTGGCCATGCATTGCTGGAGCTCCTCCACAAAGAAAGAGAGCTGCTTAATACCAGCTTAGGAAGCACTCCCACCTTCCTGTCAACCACAGTTCTGTCTCTATTTGAGCACACCTCAAGGCATTTGAAGTCTACTCCATACGGCAGCCAGCTGCAATACATTTAAGCACCTGATTACAAGGTAACTGTTAATGTTTTAGTGTGTTGTATTTCAAATTTGAATACTTAAATTCAAAACCTTTTATTTATAGGAGAAAAAATGTCTGAAAAATCTCATAAAGCCATGTCAGACGCTGACTGGATTTCACGTCTGAAAAAGTTTGCAAGCACAGGAGTTTGGCCATCAAATGAGGGCAACAGGCCAGCTCCTCGACAAAGAAAGTGGCATGAGATTTATCAAAGGGTGTGTATTTCGTTTACATGATATAACGTTTGTTGAAATTTGCTTAACAGAGTTACGTTAACTTGTTAGGCTTCAGTACATTCAGTACAGTATCTGTGTAAAATATGTCATACTTGTTTTTAAATATTAAAGTGTTTTAAATTTCATGTATTTTGAGATTTACGCTGAATAATTTAGTAAGTTTGACCGTTTATGAGAGATCTGAAAAGGTGGGGGAAGGGATTATGAGTGTACAGTACACAGCATGTGGTTTTAAGGCCTGAAATGTTCCTGTCCAGTTCCTCTTATTCTTCTTTTCGTTTTTAGAGATACAAACTGTACAATTACATAATAAATAAATATTGCACACTCTAAAAACAGTGATAAATTAATTTACAGAGCTATTGTGTGCTTCATTAAGGGAGTCATTGAGTTAAAATTCTTGTTTAGTTATAAAAGTTGTTTGTATTGTGTAAAATTATTTATTATATTTTTCATGATTTTTTCAGATTGAGAAATGTCCATTGCAATCTCGTGGGCAGAGGACTTTGCTTGGAGGTGTGCTGAAATGCACATGTGGTTTTCACACTCAAAAGGTACATTTTTGAATCAATATGTGTTTATTTTTATTTACTAGAATGGCTGTCCTTTTTATGATTATATGTATTTTTGTGATTATTTTTAGCAGAGTACTGCTTCTGCTGCTCCTGCACAAATGGTGCAACAACCTGCCCCTACTGTACCTGCTCAGGAGGTGATGGAGACGAGACAACTTGAGGCCCAGCCCCAGCCCCTGTCTACTCCATCAGTGGCATCAAAGATTTCACCGCAATTGTCAATGGTACATTTTTTTAAAAATCAAAAGAAATGACAATTTCAGTGTTTCAAGTGTTCAAGATGTTCAAAGTTCAGTTCAAAGTTCAAACATAGGAGAGAAAAGAACAAAAAGCAATAAAAAAGTTGAGGTGTTGCTAGAGACCTGCTTAAAATAAATTGAGTAAATTAGTTTAAATTAGGTGGTAGTTTCTAATTGCTTGAAACGTAATGTAATATACACTAATGTTCAAAAAAATTATTATTGTTAAAATATAAAAGCTTAATATTAATCATATATAACAAGAATTCTATTGTGTTTGATTTGCTCATAAATAAAATCGATTTTATTTGATTTGAATTGTTTGAATAAATTATTCTTTATTTATTTAATTTGCCTATATTATTATTTCATGTTATTTCAGTTTTTACTAAATATTAGATCAAATAAATGTAGCCTTGATAAACATAATTAAAACATTAAAAAAATACATTGAGCAGATCGCAAACCTTTGAACAGTAGTGTACATTTTGCCATTGTGAACACAGTGTTTTTAATTAAATGCTTTTTGTCTTGCCCTTTTTGATTACTGTTTTTTTGACCATTGTTAAATAAATATTGCATTACTAAATGTCCTTGACTTTTAAGTCCACTTTGTGTTGGTTTCTGTTTGTATTTAACATTTTATTAACATTGTTTATTTATATTGTTAATACTGTATTATTAATAACTAATTTATTATTTTTACATTTTCTACTCTATATTCATTACTGTTCTGTTGACAATTGTTAGATAAATAATGCATATAAAAAAAACTGACTATTTGACTTTTAATTCCATATACACTATGCACACTATATACACACACACACACACACATATATATATATATATATATATATATATATATATATATATATATATATATATATATATATATATATATATATATATATATATATATATATATATATACATATATATGTATATGTATATATGTGTGTGTGTTCACTATATACTTTATGACATTTCTATAGATCATTTGTACATTAAAATACAAAACAATAATAACCATAAGCATAATGCTACAACAACTACTAAATAATGACACATTCAAGTTGGTATGCTTAATTTTTCATGAAAGAATGTCAAAAAACACAAAAATAAAGTGCTTAGGCATATTTTATTTACCTTGGAGCATTACACATTCAAACAGTTAGTTTATTGAGTAATAATAAACCAATAACAATAAAGCGTCTTTAGCTGGATTCGAACCCCGGTCTTGGTGAGCACCTGCAATAGAAATCAATGTATCTAAAATTGCGTTGTTTTAACACAGAACAGTATCACTATGCGTGATGTAAAGCAGGTGCAGGGAAGGCGTGTCCGGGAAGCTTAGAATTCACCCTTTCTTTTCTTCGTTTTTTCCCCCTCTTCTTCCCTTTTTCTCTTTCTTTCTTCTCACCTTTCCTCCCTTCTTGCCCTTCTTTGTTGGACGATTGTTCCCCAGCTTGAACACAGCGCTTTAGACCGCTCAGCCATCCTGACATGCTTGACTGGTCTGAGCTGTCTCCTAGAAGCCAGACCTGCACCATGACATGGAAGCTGGTGTTTCACAGTTTGCCCAGGTCCAGCAGTCTGCCTTCTTGACGCAGTAGGCAGCGCATCAGTCTCATAATCTGAAGGTCGTGAGATCGAGCCTCACATGGGGCAGCATGCTAACTATTGGCACATGGAAGCGCTTAGATGACTGGGTGGCATTTTTTATCCCCTTCCGTGTGGATCATGCTTCCCCAGGGCGAAAAAAGCTACAGCTCCTCTGGAGGCCTGGCAGCGTGAAGTTCCAAGAACATTTCCTGAGTCTGAAGCAATGATGGTAAGATGCCTCCATTCCTATCACGTTGTCGCTTGACGTTCGGCGTGGATCTATCAAATGTCATGAATTAACGTTTTGCGAGGATTTGACGAAAAGTCCTGCGAATCCCATTGCCTTAAAAATCAATGGCATCCCAGAACATTCCACTACATGGCATTCCAAGACAGTTCTTTTAATCCCCTTTCGGTTCACTTGCATTAAAGCTTTCGTCCATTGTTTTTTTTTTTCATATGCATCTTCGAGTTTTTGTGGACAATACCTTGATCGGAAACGCCTTAAAACCTACAGTCTAAAGTGCCCATTAAGTCTGCCAGGGACACTGCTACGGTGCATGAACTTTGGCTCAAAGAGATTGATGCTGTGCTTTGTCAGTGTTACTGTATCACTCGGACATGGCGCCAAAGAGTTAAAGAACTGAGCCTGAACAAGTAGCCAAAAATCCGGTTTGTCAGATGTGGTATTTGAACCCACGCCTCCAGGAGAGACTGTGTCCTGAACGCAGCGCTTTAGTCCACTCAGCCAACCTGACAGGCTTGACAGGTCTGAGCTGTCTCCTAGGAGTCACAAAGCACAAAGGCAAAGAACAACATGGGTCAGCATTGGTGGTTCAGTGGTGGAATTCTCGCCTGCCACGCTGGAGACCCGGGTCCGATTCCCGGCCAATGCAATTCCTGTTTTGTGTTGCTACTCTTTCAGGTCTGGGTAACAGCCTTGCAGCAATCACACCCAACTAGGACAGCAGTATGTGCATATCAGCATTGGTGGTTCACTGGTAGAATTCTCACCTGCCACGCGGGAGACCCGGGTCCGATTCCTGGCAAATGCAAATCCTCTTTTGTGTTGCTACTCTTCCAGCTCTGTGTAACAGCCTTGCAGCAATCACACCCCACTAGGACAGTAGTATGTGCATATCAGCATTGGTGGTTCAGTGGTAGCATTCTCGCCTCCCACGCGGGAGACCCGGGTCCGATTCCCAGCCAATGCAATTTTCTGTTTTGTGTTGCTACTCCTCCAGCTCTGGGTAACAGCCTTGCAGCAATCACACCCCACTAGGACAGGTCTGTTAGCATATCAGCAATGGTGGTTCAGTGGTAGAATTCTCGCCTGCCACGCGGGAGACCCGGGTCCGATTCCCGGCAAATGCAATTCGTCCTTTGTGTTGCTACTCTTCCAGCTCTGGGTAACAGCCTTGCAGCAGTCACACCCCACTAGGAGAGTTGTATAAGCATATCAGCATTGGTGGTTCAGTGGTACAATTCTCGCCTCCCACGCAGGAGACCCAGGTCCGATTCCCGCCCAATGCAAATCCTGTTTTATGTTGCTATTCTTTCAGCTCTGGGTAACAGCCTTGCAGTAATCACAACCCACTAGGACAGCAGAATGAGCATATCAGCATTGGTGGTTCAGTCGTAAAAATCCCAGTTGTGACACGGGAGGTCCGTTTTCCGGCCAATTCAATTCCTGTTTTTTGTTGCTACTCTTCCAGCTCTGGGTAACAGCCTTGCAGCAATCACACCCCACTAGGACAGATGTATGAGCATATCAGGTTTGGTGGTTCAGTGGTAGCATTCTCGCCTGCCACGCGGGAGACCCGGCTCTGATTCCTGGCCAATGCAAATCCTGTTTTGTGTTGCTACTCTTCCAGCTCTGAGTAACAGCCTTGCAGCAGTCACACCCCACTAGGGCAGCAATTTAAGCATATCAGCATTGGTGGTTCATTGGTAGAATTCTTGCCTGCCACGCGGGAGACCCGGGTCCGATTCCCGGCCAATGCAATTCCTGTTTTGTGTTGCTACTCTTCCAGCTCTGGGTAACAGCCTTGCAGCAATCACACCCCACTAGGACAGCAGTATGAGCATATCAGCAGTGGTGGTTCACTGGTAGAATTCTCGCCTGGTCCGGTTCCTGGCCAATGCAAACCCTGTTTTGTGTTGTTACTCTTCCAGCTCTGGGTAACAGCCTTGCAGCAATCACACCCCACTAGGACAGTTGTATAAGCATATCGGCATTGGTGGTTTAGTGGTAGAATTCTCGCCTGCCACGGGGTAGACCTGGGTCCGATTCCTGGCCAATGCAATTGCTGTTTTGTGTGCCTCCTGTTACAACTCTAGTTGACGGCCTTTTAGCACTCACATAACACAAAGGCAAAGAACAACATGTCTCAGCATTGGTGGTTCAGTGGTAGAATTCTCGCCTGCCATGCGGGAGACCCGGGTCCGATTCCCGGCCAATGCAGTTCCTGTTTTGTGTTGCTACTCTTCCAGCTCTGGGTAACAGCCGTGCAGCAATCACAACCCACTAGGACAGCAGTCTGAGCATATCAGCAGTGGTGGTTCAGTGGTAGAATTCTCGCCTCCCACTGCGCAGACCCGGGTCCGTTTCCCGGCAAATTCAATTCCTGTTTTGTGTTGCTAATCTTCTAGCTCTGGGTAACAACCTTGCAGCAATCACACCCCACTAGGACAGTTCTATCAGCATAGCAGCATTGGTGGTTGAGTGGTAGAATACTCGCCTGCCATGTGGGAGACCTGGGTCAGATTCCTGGCCAATGCAAATCCTGTTTTGTGTTGCTACTCTTCCAGCTCTGGGTAACAGCCCTGCAGCAATCACACCCCACTAGGACAGATGTATGAGCATATCAGCTTTGGTGGTTCAGTGGTAGCGTTCTCTACTGCCACGCGGGAGACCCGGGTCCGATTCCCGGCTAATGCAAATCCTGTTTTGTGTTGCTACTCTTCCAGCTCTGGGTAACAGCCTTGCAGCAATCACACCCCACTAGGACAGATGTATGAGCATATCAGGTTTGGTGGTTCAGTGGTAGCATTCTCGCCTGCCACGCGGGAGACCCGGCTCTTATTCCCGGCCAATGCAAATCCTGTTTTGTGTTGCTACTCTTCCAGCTCTGAGTAACAGCCTTGCAGCAGTCACACCCCACTAGGGCAGCAATTTAAGCATATCAGCATTGGTGGTTCAGTGGTAGAATTCTCGCCTGCCACGCGGGAGACCCGGGTCCGATTCCCTGCCAATGCAATTCCTGTTTTGTGTTGCTACTCTTCCAGCTCTGGGTAACAGCCTTGCAGCAATCACACCCCACTAGGACAGCAGTATGAGCATATCAGCAGTGGTGGTTCACTGGTAGAATTCTCGCCTGGTCCGGTTCCTGGCCAATGCAAACCCTGTTTTGTGTTGTTACTCTTCCAGCTCTGGGTAACAGCCTTGCAGCAATCACACCCCACTAGGACAGTTGTATAAGCATATCGGCATTGGTGGTTTAGTGGTAGAATTCTCGCCTGCCACGGGGGAGACCTGGGTCCGATTCCTGGCCAATGCAATTGCTGTTTTGTGTGCCTCCTGTTACAACTCTAGTTGACGGCCTTTTAGCACTCACATAACACAAAGGCAAAGAACAACATGTCTCAGCATTGGTGGTTCAGTGGTAGAATTCTCGCCTGCCATGCGGGAGACCCGGGTCCGATTCCCGGCCAATGCAGTTCCTGTTTTGTGTTGCTACTCTTCCAGCTCTGGGTAACAGCCGTGCAGCAATCACAACCCACTAGGACAGCAGTCTGAGCATATCAGCAGTGGTGGTTCAGTGGTAGAATTCTCGCCTCCCACTGCGCAGACCCGGGTCCGTTTCCCGGCAAATGCAATTCCTGTTTTGTGTTGCTAATCTTCTAGCTCTGGGTAACAACCTTGCAGCAATCACACCCCACTAGGACAGTTCTATCAGCATAGCAGCATTGGTGGTTGAGTGATAGAATACTTGCCTGCCATGTGGGAGACCTGGGTCAGATTCCTGGCCAATGCAAATCCTGTTTTGTGTTGCTACTCTTCCAGCTCTGGGTAACAGCCCTGCAGCAATCACACCCCACTAGGACAGATGTATGAGCATATCAGCTTTGGTGGTTCAGTGGTAGCGTTCTCTACTGCCACGCGGGAGACCCGGGTCCGATTCCCGGCTAATGCAAATCCTGTTTTGTGTTGCTACTCTTCCAGCTCTGGGTAACAGCCTTGCAGCAGTCACACCCCACTAGGGCAGCAATTTAAGCATATCAGCATCGGTGGTTCAGTGGTAGAATTCTCGCCTGCCACGCGGGAGATCTGGGTCCAATTCCCGGCCAACGCCGTTCCCTTTTTGTGTTGCTTCTCTTCCAGCTCTGGGTAACAGCCTTGCAGCAATCACACCCTACTAGGAGAGCAGAATGAGCATATCAGCGTTGGTGGTTCAGTGGTAGAATTCTCGCCTCCCACACGGGAGACCTGGGTCCGATTCCCGGCCGATGCAATTCCTGGTTTGTGTAGCTAATCTTCCATCTCCGGGTAACAGTCTTGCAGCAATCACACCCCACTAGGACAGATGTTTGAGCATATCAGCATTGGTGGTTCAGTGGTAGACTTCTTGCCTGCCACGCGGAAGACCTGGTTTCGATTCCCGGCCAATGCAATTTCTTTTTTGTGTTGCTACTCTTCCAGCTCTGGGTAACAGCCTTGCAGCAATCACAACCCACTAGGACAGCAGCATGAGCATATCAGCAATAATGGTTCAGTGGTAGAATTCTCGCCTCCCACGCGGAAGACCCAGGTCCGATTCCTGGCCAATGCAAACCCTGTTTTGTGTTGTTACTCTTTCAGCTCTGGGTAACAGCCTTGCAGCAATCACACCCCACTAGGACAGCAGCATGAGCATATCAGCATTGGTGGTTCACTGGTAGACTTCTTGCCTGCCACGCGGTGGACCTGGATCCGATTCCCGGCCAATGCAATTTCTTTTTTGTGTTGCTACTCTTCCAGCTCTGGGTAACAGCCTTGCAGCAATCACAACCCACTAGGACAGCAGCATGAGCATATCAGCATTAATGGTTCAGTGGTAGAATTCTCGCCTCCCACGTGGGAGACCTGGGTCTGATTCCTGGCCAATGCAATTCCGGTTTTGTGTTGCTAATCTTCCAGCTCTGGGTATCAGCCTTGCAGCAATCACACCCCACTAGGACAGCAGTATGAGCATATCAGCATTGGTGGTTCACTGGTAGAATTCTCGCCTGGTCCAGTTCCTGGCCAATGCAAACCCTGTTTTGTGTTGTTACTCTTCCAGCTCTGGGTAACAGCCTTGCAGCTATCACACCCCACTGGGACAGATGTATAAGCATATCAGCATTGGTGGTTCAGTGGTAGAATTCTCGCCTGCCACGCGGGAGACCTGGGTCCGATTCTCGGCCAATGCAATTTCTTTTTTGTGTTGCTACTCTTCCAGCTCTGGGTAACAGCCTTGCAGCAATCACAACCCACTAGGACAGCAGCATGAGCATATCAGCATTAATGGTTCAGCGGTAGAATTCTCGCTTTCCACGCGGGAGACCTGGGTCCGATTCCTGGCCAATGCAATTCTTGTTTTGTGTTGCTAATCTTCCAGCTCTGGGTAACAGCCTTGCAGCAATCACACCCCACTAGGACAGCAGTATGAGCATATCAGCATTGGTGGTTCACTGGTAGAATTCTCGCCTGGTCCGGTTCCTGGCCAATGCAAACCCTGTTTTGTGTTGTTACTCTTCCAGCTCTGGGTAACAGCCTTGCAGCAATCACACCCCACTGGGACTGTTGTATAAGCATATCAGCATTGGTGGTTCAGTGGTACAATTCTCGCCTGCCATGCGGGAGACCCGGGTCCGATTACTGGCCAATGCAGTTCCTGTTTTGTGTTGCTACTCTTCCAGCTCTGGGTAACAGCCGTGCAGCATACACAACCCACTAGGACAGCAGACTGAGCATATCAGCAGTGGTGGTTCAGTGGTAGAATTCTCGCCTCCCACTGGGGAGAACCGGGTCTGATTCCCGGCAAATGCAATTCCTGTTTTGTGTTGCTAATCTTCTAGCTCTGGGTAACAGCTTTGCAGCAATCACACCCCACTAGGACAGTTCTATCAGCATAGCAGCATTGGTGGTTGAGTGGTAGAATTCTCGCCTGCCACGTGGGAGACCCGGGTCAGATTCCCGGCAAATGCAATTCCTGTTTTGTGTTGCTAATCTTCTAGCTCTGGGTAACAACCTTGCAGCAATCACACCCCACTAGGACAGTTCTATCAGCAAAGCAGCATTGATGGCTCAGCGGTAGAATTCTCGCCTGCTACGTGGGAGACCAGGGTCCGATTCCTGGCCTATGCAAATCCTGTTTTGTGTTGCTACTCTTCCTGCTCTGGGTAACAGCCTAGCAGCAGTCACACCCCACTAGGGCAGCAATTTAAACATATCAGCATAGGTGGTTTAGTGGTAGAATTCTCGCCTGCCATGCGGGAGACCTGGGTCCGATTCCCAGCCAATGCAATTCCTGTTTTGTGTAGTTAATCTTCCAGTTCCGGTTAACAGCCTTGCAGCAATCACACCCCACTAGGACAGATATTTCAGCATATCAGCATTGGTGGTTCAGTGGTAGACTTCTTGCCTACCACGCGGTAGACCTGGGTCAGATTCCCGGCCAATGCGATTTCTTTTTTGTGTTGCTACTCTTCCAGCTCTGGGTAACAGCCTTGCAGCAATCACAACCCACTAGGACAGCAGCATTAGCATATCAGCATTAATGGTTCAGTGGTAGAATTCTTGCCTCCCACGCGGAAGACCCGGGTCCGATTCCTGGCCAATGCAAACCCTGTTTTGTGTTGTTACTCTTTCAGCTCTGGGTAACAGCCTTGCAGCAATCACACCCCACTAGGACAGCAGGATGAGCATATCAGCATTGGTGGATCAGTGGTAGAATTCTCACCTCCTACGCAGGAGTCCCGGATTCGATTACCGGCCAATGCAATTCGTCTTTTGTGTTGCTACTCTTCCAGCTCTGGGTAACAGCCTTGCAGCAATCACACCCCACTAGGACAGCAGTGTGAGCATATTAGCATTGGTGGTTCAGTGGTAGAATTCTCGCCTCCCACGCAGGAGACCCAGGTCCGATTCCCGGCCAATGCAAATCCTCTTTTATGTTGCTACTCTCCAGCTCTTTGTAACAGCCTTGAAGCAATCACACCCCACTAGGACAGCAGTATGAGCATATCAGCATTGGTGGTTCAGTGGTTGAATTCTCGCCTGCCACGCAGGAGACCCAGGTCCGATTCACAGCCAATGCAATTCCTGTTTTGTGTTGCTTCTCTTCCAGCTCTGGGTAACAGCCTTGCAGCAATCACACCCCACTAGGACAGTTGTATAAGCATATCAGCATTGGTGGTTCAGTGGTAGAATTCTCGCCTGCCACGCGGGAGACCCGGGTCCGATTCCCGGCCAATGCAAATCCTGTTTTGTGTTGCTACTCTTTCAGCTCTGGGTAACAGCCTTGCAGCAATCACACCCCACTAGGATATTTGTATAAGCATACCAGCATTAGTGGTTCAGTGGTAGAAATCTCGCCTCCCACGTGGGAGTCCTCTGTCCGATTCCTGGCGAATGCAATTTCTGTTTTGTGTTGCAACTCTTTCGGTTCTGGGTAACAGCCTAGCAGCAATCACACCCCACAAGGACAGCAGGATGAGCATATCAGCATTGGTGTTTCAGTGGTAGAATTCTCGCCTCCTACGCAGGAGACCCGGATTCGATTACCGGCCAATGCAATTCGTCTTTTGTGTTGCTACTCTTCCAGCTCTGGGTAACAGCCTTGCAGCGATCACACCCCACTAGGACAGCTTTGTGAGCATATCAGCATTGGTGGTTCAGTGGTAGAATTCTCGCCTCCAGCGCAGGAAACGCAGGTGCGATTCCCTTCCAGCGCAGTTCGCTTTTTGTGTTGCTTCTCTTCCAGCTCTGGGTAACAGCCTTGCAGCAATCACACCCCACTAGGAGAGCAATACGAGCATATCAGCATAGGTGGTTTAGTGGTAGAATTCTCGCCTCCCACGCGGGAGACCTGGGTCCGATTCCCGGCCAATGCAATTCCTGTTTTGTGTTGCTACTCTTTCAGCTCTGGGTAACAGCCTTGCAGCAATCACACCCCACTAGGACAGCAGTATGAGCATATCAGCATTGGTGGTTTTGTGGTAGATTTCTCACCTCCCACACAGGAGACCTGGGTCCGATTCTCGGCCAACGCAGTTCCCTTTTTGTGTTGCTTCTCTTCCAGCTCTGGGTAACAGCCTTGCAGCAATCACACCCCACTAGGGCAGCAATTTAAGCATATCAGCATTGGTGGTTCAGTGGTAGAATTCTCGCCTGCCACGCGGGAGACCCGGGTCCGATTCCCGGCCAATGCAAATCCAGTTTTGTGTTGCTACTCTTTCAGCTCTGGGTAACAGCCTTGCAGCAATCACACCCCACTAGGACAGCTCTATAAGCATATCAGCATTGGTGGTTCAGTGGTAGAATTCTCGCCTCCCACGCGGGAGTCCTCTGTCCGATTCCTGGCCAAAGCAATTTCTGTTTTGTGTTGCAACTCTTCCAGTTCTGGGTAACAGCCTTGCAGCAATCACACCCCACAAGGACAGCAGTTTGAGCATATCAGCATTGGTGGTTTAGTGGTAGAATTCTCGCCTCCTACGCAGGAGACCCGGATTCGATTACCGGCCAATGCAATTCGTCTTTTGTGTTGCTACTCTTCCAGCTCTGGGTAACAGCCTTGCAGCGATCACACCCCACTAGGACAGCTTTGTGAGCATATCAGCATTGGTGGTTCAGTGGTAGAATTCTCGCCTCCAGCGCAGGAAACGCAGGTACGATTCCCTTCCAACGCAGTTCCCTTTTTGTGTTGCTTCTCTTCCAGCTCTGGGTAACAGCCTTGCAGCAGTCACAACCCACTAGGAAAGCAGCATGAGCATATCAGCATTAATGGTTCAGTGGTAGAATTCTAGCTTTCCACGCGGGAGACCTGGGTCCGATTCCTGGCCAATGCAATTCCTGTTTTGTGTTGCTAATCTTCCAGCTCTGGGTAACAGCCTTGCAGCAATCACACCCCACTAGGACAGCAGTATGAGCATATCAGCATTGGTGGGTCACTGGTGGAATTCTCGCCTGGTCCGGTTCCTGGCCAATGCAAACCCTGTTTTGTGTTGTTACTCTTCCAGCTCTGGGTAACAGCCTTGCAGCAATCACACCCCACTGGGACTGTTGTATAAGCATATCAGCATTGGTGGTTCAGTGGTAGAATTCTCGCCTGCCATGCGGGAGACCTGAGTCCGATTACCGGCCAATGCAGTTCCTGTTTTGTGTTGCTACTCTTCCAGCTCTGGGTAACAGCTCTGCAGCAATCACAACCCACTAGGACAGCAGACTGAGCATATCAGCAGTGGTGGTTCAGTGGTAGAATTCTTGCCTCCCACTGGGGAGAACCGGGTCCGATTCCCGGCAAATGCAATTCCTGTTTTGTGTTGCTAATCTTCTAGCTCTGGGTAACAACCTTGCAGCAATCACACCCCACTAGGACAGTTCTATCAGCATAGCAGCATTGGTGGTTGAGTGGTAGAATTCTCGCCTACCACGTGGGAGACCTGGGTCCGATTCCCGGCATATGCAATTCATGTTTTGTGTTGCTAATCTTCTAGCTCTGGGTAACAACCTTGCAGCAATCACACCCCACTAGGACAGTTTTATCAGCAAAGCAGCATTGGTGGTTGAGCGGTAGAATTCTCGCCTGCTACGTGGGAGACCTGGGTCCGATTCCTGGCCAATGCAAATCCTGTTTTGTGTTGCTACTCTTCCAGCTCTGGGTAACAGCCTAGCAGCAGTCACACCCCACTAGGGCAGCAATTTAAACATATCAGCATCGGTGGTTTAGTGGTAGAATTCTCGCCTGGCATGCGGGAGATCTGGGTCCGATTCCCGGCCAACGCAGTTCCCTTTTTGTGTTGCTTCTCTTCCAGCTCTGGGTAACAGCCTTGCAGCAATCACACCCTACTAGGAGAGCAGTATGAGCATATCAGCGTTGGTGGTTCAGTGGTAGAATTCTCGTCTCCCACACGGGAGACCTGGGTCGGATTCCCGGCCAATGCAATTCCTGTTTTGTGTAGTTAATCTTCCAGCTCCGGTTAACAGCCTTGCAGCAATCACACCCCAATAGGACAGATGTTTCAGCATATCAGCATTGGTGGTTCAGTGGTAGACTTCTTGCCTACCACGCGGTAGACCTGGGTCAGATTCCCGGCCAATGCAATTTCTTTTTTGTGTTGCTACTCTTCCAGCTCTGGGTAACAGCCTTGCAGCAATCACAACCCACTAGGACAGCAGCATGAGCATATCAGCATTAATGGTTCGGTGGTAGACTTCTTACCTCCCACGCGGAAGACCCGGGTCCGATTCCTGGCCAATGCAAACCCTGTTTTGTGTTGTTACTCTTTTAGCTCTGGGTAACAGCCTTGCAGCAATCACACCCCACTAGGACTGCAGTATGAGCATATCAGCATTGGTGGTTCACTGGTAGAATTCTCGCCTGCCAGCTGGGAGACCCTGGTCTGGTTCCTGGCCAATGCAAATCCTGTTTTGTGTAGCAACTCTTCCAGCTCTTTGTAACAGCCTTGCAGCAATCACACCCCACTAGGACAGATGTTTGAGCATATCAGCATTGGTGGTTCAGTGGTAGACTTCTTGCCTGCTACGCGGTAGACCTGGGTCTGATTCCCGGCCAATGCATTTTCTTTTTTGTGTTGCTACTCTTCCAGCTCTGGGTAACAGCCTTGCAGCAATCACACCCCACTAGGACAGATGTATGAGCAAATCAGCTTTGGTGGTTCAGTGGTAGCATCCTCGCCTGCCATACGGGAGACCCGGGTTCGATTCCCGGCCAATGCAATTTGTCTTTTGTGTTGCTACTCTTCCAGCTCTGGGTAACAGCCTTGCAGCAATCACACCCAACTAGGACAGCAGACTGAGCATATCAGCATTGGTGGTTTTGTGGTAGAATTCTCGCCCCCCACACAGGAGACCTGGGTCCGATTCTCGGCCAACGCAGATCCCTTTTTGTGTTGCTTCTCTTCCAGCTCTGGGTAACAGCCTTGCAGCAGTCACACCCCACCAGGGCAGCAATTTAAGCATATCAGCATTGGTGGTTCAGTGGTAGAATTCTCGCCTGCCACGCAGGAGACCCAGGTCCGATTCACAGCCAATGCAAATCCTGTTTTGTGTTGCTTCTCTTCCAGCTCTGGGTAACAGCCTTGCAGCAATCACACCCCACTAGGAGAGATTTGTGAGCATATCAGCATTGGTGGTTCAGTGGTAGAATTCTCGCCTCCAGCGCAGGAAATGCAGGTACGATTCCCTTCCAACGCAGTTCCCTTTTTGTGTTGCTTCTCTTCCAGCTCTGGGTAACAGCCTTGCAGCAATCACACCCCACTAGGAGAGCAATACGAGCATATCAGCATTGGTGGTTCAGTGGTAGAATTCTCGCCTCCCACGCGGGAGACCCGGGTCAGATTCCCGGCCAATGCAATTCCTGTTTTGTGTTGCTACTCTTTCAGCTCTGGGTAACAGCCTTGCAGCAATCACACCCCACTAGGACAGCAGTATGAGCATATCAGCATTGGTGGCTTTGTGGTAGATTTCTCGCCTCCCACAAAGAAGACCTGGGTCCGATTCTCGGCCAACGCAGTTCCCTTTTTGTGTTGCTTCTCTTCCAGCTCTGGGTAACAGCCTTGCAGCAGTCACACCCCACTGGGACAGATCTGTCAGCATAGCAGCATTGGTGGTTCAGTGGTAGAATTCTCGCCTGCCACGCGGGAGACCCGGGTCCGATTCCCGGCCAATGCAAATCCTGTTTTGTGTTGCTACTCTTCCAGCTCTAAGTAACAGCCTTGCAGCAGTCACACCCCACTAGGGCAGCAATTTAAGCATATCAGCATTGGTGGTTCAGTGGTAGAATTCTCGCCTGCCATGCGGGAGACCCGGGTCCGATTCCCGGCCAATGCAATTCCTGTTTTGTGTTGCTACTCCTCTAGCTCTGGGTAACAGCCGTGCAGCAATCACAACCCACTAGGACAGCAGACTGAGCATATCAGCAGTGGTGGTTCAGTGGTAGAATTCTCGCCTCCTACTGGGGAGACCCGGGTCCGATTCCCAGCAAATGCAATTCCGCTTTTGTGTTGCTAATCTTCTAGCTCTGGGTAACAACCTTGCAGCAATCACACCCCACTAGGACAGATCTATCAGCATAGCAGCATTGGTGGTTGAGTGGTAGAATTTTCGCCTGCCACGTGGGAGACCCGGATCCGATTCCTGGCCAATGCAAATCCTGTTTTGTGTTGCTACTCTTCCAGCTCTGGGTAACAGCCTTGCAGCAATCACACCCCACTAGGACAGATGTATGAGCATATCAGCTTTGGTGGTTCAGTGGTAGCATTCTCTACTGCCACGCGGGAGACCCGGGTCCGATTCCCGGCCAATGCAAATCCTGTTTTTTGTTGCTACTCTTCCAGCTCTGGGTAACAGCCTTGCAGCAATTACACCCAACTAGGACAGCAGACTGAGCATATCAGCATTGGTGGTTCAGTGGTAGAATTCTCGCCTCCCACGTGGGAGTCCTCTGTCCGATTCCTGGCCTATGCAATTTCGATTTTGTGTTGCAACTCTTCCAGTTCTGGGTAACAGCCTTGCAGCAATCACACCCCACAAGGACAGCAGGATGAGCATATCAGCATTGGTGGATCAGAGGTAGAATTCTCGCCTCCTACGCAGGAGTCCCGGATTCGATTACCGGCCAATGCAATTCGTCTTTTGTGTTGCTACTCTTCCAGCTCTGGGTAACAGCCTTGCAGCAATCACACCCCACTAGGACAGATGTATGAGCATATCAGCTTTGGTGGTTCAGTGGTAGCATTCTCTACTGCCACGCGGGAGACCCGGGTCCGATTCCCGGCCAATGCAAATCCTGTTTTTTGTTGCTACTCTTCCAGCTCTGGGTAACAGCCTTGCAGCAATTACACCCAACTAGGACAGCAGACTGAGCATATCAGCATTGGTGGTTCAGTGGTAGAATTCTCACCTCCCACGTGGGAGTCCTCTGTCCGATTCCTGGCCTATGCAATTTCGATTTTGTGTTGCAACTCTTCCAGTTCTGGGTAACAGCCTTGCAGCAATCACACCCCACAAGGACAGCAGGATGAGCATATCAGCATTGGTGGATCAGAGGTAGAATTCTCGCCTCCTACGCAGGAGTCCCGGATTCGATTACCGGCCAATGCAATTCGTCTTTTGTGTTGCTACTCTTCCAGCTCTGGGTAACAGCCTTGCAGCAATCACACCCCACTAGGACAGCAGTGTGAGCATATCAGCATTGGTGGTTCAGTGGTAGAATTCTCGCCTCCCACGCAGGAGACCCAGGTCCGATTCTCGGCCAATGCAATTCCTCTTTTATGTTGCTACTCTCCAGCTCTGGGTAACAGCCTTGCAGCATCACACCCCACTAGGACAGCAGTATGAGCATATCAGCATTGGTGGTTTTGTGGTAGAATCTCGCCTCCCACACAGGAGACCTGGGTCCGATTCTCGGCCAACGCAGTTCCCTTTTTGTGTTGCTTCTCTTCCAGCTCTGGGTAACAGCCTTGCAGCAGTCACACCCCACCAGGGCAGCAATTTAAGCATATCAGCATTGGTGGTTCAGTGGTAGAATTCTCGCCTGCCACGCAGGAGACCCAGGTCCGATTCACAGCCAATGCAAATCCTGTTTTGTGTTGCTTCTCTTCCAGCTCTGGGTAACAGCCTTGCAGCAATCACACCCCACTAGGACAGTTGTATAAGCATATCAGCATTGTTGGTTCAGTGGTAGAATTCTCGCCTGCCACGCGGGAGACCTGGGTCCGATTCCCGGCCAATGCAAATCCTGTTTTGTGTTGCTACTCTTTCAGCTCTGGGTAACAGCCTTGCAGCAATCACACCCCACTAGGACATTTGTATAAGCATAGCAGCATAAGTGGTTCAGTGGTAGAAATCTCGCCTCCCACGCGGGAGTCCTCTGTCCGATTCCTGGCGAATGCAATTTCTGTTTTGTGTTGCAACTCTTTCAGTTCTGGGTAACAGCCTTGCAGCAATCACACCCCACAAGGACAGCAGGAAGAGCATATCAGCATTGGTGGTTCAGTGGTAGAATTCTCGCCTCCTACGCAGGAGACCCGGATTCGATTACCAGCCAATGCAATTTGTCTTTTGTGTTGCTACTCTTCCAGCTCTGGGTAACAGCCTTGCAGCGATCACACCCCACTAGGACAGCAGTGTGAGCATATCAGCATTGGTGGTTCAGGGGTAGATTTCTCGCCTCCAGCGCAGGAAACGCAGGTACGATTCCCTTCCAACGCAGTACCCTTTTTGTGTTGCTTCTCTTCCAGCTCTGGGTAACAGCCTTGCAGCAATCACACCCCACTAGGAGAGCAATATGAGCATATCAGCACTGGTGGTTCAGTGGTAGAATTCTCGCCTCCCACGCGGGAGACCCGGGTCCGATTCCCGGCCAATGCAATTCCTGTTTTGTGTTGCTACTCTTTCAGCTCTGGGTAACAGCCTTGCAGCAATCACACCCCACTAGGACAGCAGTATGAGCATATCAGCATTGGTGGTTTTGTGGTAGATTTCTCGCCTCCCAAACAGGAGTTCTGTGTCCGATTCTCAGCCAACGCAGTTCCCTTTTTGTGTTGCTTCTCTTCCAGCTCTGGGTAACAGCCTTGCAGCAGTCACACCCCACTAGGGCAGCAATTTAGGCTTATCAGCATTGGTGGTTCAGTGGTAGAATTCTCTCCTGCCACGCGGGAGACCCGGGTCCGATTCCCGGCCAATGCATATCCTGTTTTGTGTTGCTACTCTTCCAGCTCTGAGTAACAGCCTTGCAGCAGTCACACCCCACTAGGGCAGCAATTTAAGCATATCAGCATTGGTGGTTCAGTGGTAGAATTCTCGCCTGCCACGCGGGAGACCCGGGTCCGATTCCCGGCCAATGCAATTCCTGTTTTGTGTTGCTACTCTTCAACAGCCTTGCAGCAATCACACCCCACTAGGACAGATGTATGAGCATATCAGCTTTGGTTGTTCAGTGGTAGCATTCTCTACTGCCACGCGGGAGACCCGGGTCCGATTCCCGGCCAATGCAATTTCGATTTTGTGTTGCAACTCTTCCAGTACTGGGTAACAGCCTTGCAGCAATCACACCCCACAAGGACAGCAGGATGAGCATATCAGCATTGGTGGATCAGTGGTAGAATTCTCGCCTCCTACGCAGGAGTCCCGGATTCGATTACCAGCCAATGCAATTCGTCTTTTGTGTTGCTACTCTTCCAGCTCTGGGTAACAGCCTTGCAGCAATCACACCCCACTAGGACAGCAGTGTGAACATATCAGCATTGGTGGTTCAGTGGTAGAATTCTCACCCCCCACGCAGGAGACCCAGGTCTGATTCCCGGCCAATGCAAATCCTCTTTTATGTTGCTACTCTCCAGCTCTGGGTAACAGCCTTGCAGCAATCACACGCCACTAGGACAGCGGTATGAGCATATCAGCATTGGTGGTTTTGTGGTAGAATTCTCGCCTCCCACACAGGAGACCTGTGTCCGATTCTCGGCCAACGCAGTTCCCTTTTTGTGTTGCTTCTCTTCCAGCTCTGGGTAACAGCCTTGCAGCAGTCACACCCCACCAGCGCAGCAAATTAAGCATGTCAGCATTGGTGGTTCAGTGGTAGAATTCTTGCCTGCCACATATGATGATTGCTGCACGTGGGAGGCCCGGCTCCGATTCCCGGCCAATGCGATTCCTGTTTTGTGTTGCTACTCTTTCAGCTCTGGGTAACAGCCTTGCAGCAATCACACCCCACAAGGACAGCAGGATGAGCATATCAGCATTGGTGGTTTTGTGGTAGATTTCTCGCCTCCCACACAGGAGACCTGGGTCCGATTCTCGGCCAACGCAGTTCCCTTTTTGTGTTGCTTCTCTTCCAGCTCTGGGTAATAGCCTTGCAGCAGTCACACCCCACTAGGGCAGCAATTTAAGCATGTCAGCATTAGTGGTTCAGTGGTAGAATTCTCGCCTGCCACGCGGGAGACCCGGGTCCGATTCCCGGTCAATGCAATTTGTCTTTTGTGTTGCTACTCTTTCAGCTCTGGGTAACAGCCTTGCAGCAATCACACCCCACAAGGACAGCAGGATGAGCATATCACCATTGGTGGTTTAGTGGTAAAATTCTCGCCTCCCACACAGGAGACCTGGGTCTGACTCCCAGCCAACGCAATTCCCTTTTTGTGTTGCTTCTCTTCCAGCTCTGTGTAACAGCCTTGCAGCAATCACACCCCACTAGGAGAGCAGTATGAGCATATCAGCATTGGTGGTTCAGTGGTAGAATTCTCGCCTCCCACGCGGGAGACCCGGATTCGATTACCGGCCAATGCATTTCCTGTTTTGTGTTGCTACTCTTCCAGCTCTGGGTAACAGCCTTGCAGCAATCACACCGCACTAGGACAGTTGTATAAGCATATAAGCATTGGTAGTTCAGTGGTAGAATTCTCGCCTGCCACGCGGGAAACCAGGGTCCGATCCCTGGCCAATGCAAATCCTGTTTTGTGTTGCTACTCTTCCAGCTCTGGGTAACAGCCTTGCAGCAATCACACCGCACTAGGACAGTTGTATAAGCATATAAGCATTGGTGGTTCAGTGGTAGAATTCTTGCCTGCCACGTGGCAAACCCGGCTCTGATTCCCGGCCGATGCAAATCCTGTTTTGTGTTGCTACTCTTCCAGCTCTGAGTAACAGCCTTGCAGCAGTCAAACCCCACTTGGGCAGCATTTCAAGCATATCAGCATTGGTGGTTCAGTAGTAGAATTCTCACCTGCCACGCGGGAGACCCTTGTCCGATTCCCGGCCAATGCAAATCCTGTTTTGTGTTGCTACTCTTTCAGCTCTGGGTAACAGCATTGCAGCAATCACACCCCACTAGGACATTTGTATAAGCATAACAGCATTAGTGGTTCAGTGGTAGAAATCTCGCCTCCCATGCGGGAGTCTTCTGTCCGATTCCTGGTAAATGCAATTTCTGTTTTGTGTTGCAACTCTTTCAGTTCTGGGTAACAGCCTTGCAGCAATCACACCCCACAAGGACAGCAGTATAAGCATATCAGCATTGGTGTTTCAGTGGTAGAATTCTCGCCTCCTACGCAGGAAACCCGGATTCGATTACCGGCCAATGCAATTCGACTTTTGTGTTGCTACTCTTCCAGCTCTGGGTAACAGCCTTGCAGCGATCACACCCCACTAGGACATTAGTGTGAGCATATCAGCATTGGTGGTTCAGTGGTAGAATTCTCGCCTCCCATGCAGGAAACCCAGGTACGATTCCCTTCCAACGCAGTTCCCTTTTTGTGTTGCTTCTCTTCCAGCTTTGGGTAACAGCCTTGCAGCAATCACACCCCACTAGGAGAGTAGTATGAGCATATCAGCATTGGTGGTTTAGTGGTAGAATTATCGACTCCCACACAGGAGACCTGGGTCCGATTCCCGGCCAGCGCAGTTCCCTTTTTGTGTTGCTTCTCTTCCAGCTCTGTGTAACAGCCTTGCAGCAATCACACCCCACTAGGAGAGCAGTATGAGCATATCAGCATTGGTGGTTCAGTGGTAGAATTCTCGCCTCCCACGTGGGAGACCCGGGTCCGAATGCCAGCCAATGCAATTCCTGTTTTGTGTTGCTACTCATCCAGCTCTGGGTAACAGCCTTGCAGCAATCACACCCCACTAGGACAGTTGTATGAGCATATCAGCTTTGAAGGTTCAGTGGTAGCATTCTCGCCTGCCACACGAGAGACCCGGCTCCGATTCCCGGCCAATGCAAATCCTGTTTTGTGTTGCTACTCTTCCAGCTCTGAGTAACAGCCTTGCAGCAGTCACACCCCACTAGGGCAGCAATTTAAGCATGTCAGCATTGGTGGTTCAGTAGTAGAATTCTCACCTGCCACGCGGGAGACCCTTGTCCGATTCCCGGCCAATGCAAATCCTGTTTTGTGTTGCTACTCTTTCAGCTCTGGGTAACAGCATTGCAGCAATCACACCCCACTAGGACATTTGTATAAGCATAACAGCATTAGTGGTTCAGTGGTAGAAATCTCGCCTCCCATGCGGGAGTCTTCTGTCCGATTCCTGGTAAATGCAATTTCTGTTTTGTGTTGCAACTCTTTCAGTTCTGGGTAACAGCCTTGCAGCAATCACACCCCACAAGGACAGCAGTATAAGCATATCAGCATTGGTGTTTCAGTGGTAGAATTCTCGCCTCCTACGCAGGAAACCCGGATTCGATTACCGGCCAATGCAATTCGACTTTTGTGTTGCTACTCTTCCAGCTCTGGGTAACAGCCTTGCAGCGATCACACCCCACTAGGACATTAGTGTGAGCATATCAGCATTGGTGGTTCAGTGGTAGAATTCTCGCCTCCCATGCAGGAAACCCAGGTACGATTCCCTTCCAACGCAGTTCCCTTTTTGTGTTGCTTCTCTTCCAGCTTTGGGTAACAGCCTTGCAGCAATCACACCCCACTAGGAGAGTAGTATGAGCATATCAGCATTGGTGGTTTAGTGGTAGAATTATCGACTCCCACACAGGAGACCTGGGTCCGATTCCCGGCCAGCGCAGTTCCCTTTTTGTGTTGCTTCTCTTCCAGCTCTGTGTAACAGCCTTGCAGCAATCACACCCCACTAGGAGAGCAGTATGAGCATATCAGCATTGGTGGTTCAGTGGTAGAATTCTCGCCTCCCACGTGGGAGACCCGGGTCCGAATGCCAGCCAATGCAATTCCTGTTTTGTGTTGCTACTCATCCAGCTCTGGGTAACAGCCTTGCAGCAATCACACCCCACTAGGACAGTTGTATGAGCATATCAGCTTTGAAGGTTCAGTGGTAGCATTCTCGCCTGCCACACGAGAGACCCGGCTCCGATTCCCGGCCAATGCAAATCCTGTTTTGTGTTGCTACTCTTCCAGCTCTGAGTAACAGCCTTGCAGCAGTCACACCCCACTAGGGCAGCAATTTAAGCATGTCAGCATTGGTGGTTCAGTGGTAGAATTCTCGCCTGCCACGCGGGAGACCCGGGTCCGATTCCCGGCCAATGCAATACCTGTTTTGTGTTGCTACTCTTCCAGCTCTGGGTAACAGCTGTGCAGCAATCACAACCCACTAGGACAGCAGACTGAGCATATCAGCAGTGGTGGTTCAGTGGTAGAATTCTCGCCTCCCACTGGGGAGACCCGGGTCCGATTCCCGGCAAATGCAATTCCTGTTTTGTGTTGCTAATCTTCTAGCTCTGGGTAACAACCTTGCAGCAATCACACCCCACTAGGACAAATCTATCAGCATAGCAGCATTGGTGGTTGAGTGGTAGAATTTTCGCCTGCCACGTGGGAGACCCAGATCCGATTCCTGGCCAATGCAAATCCTGTTTTGTGTTACTACTCTTCCAGCTCTGGGTAACAGCCTTGCAGCAATCACACCCCACTAAGACAGATGTATGAGCATATCAGCTTTTGTGGTTCAGTGGTTGCATTCTCTACTGCCACGCGGGAGACCCGGGTCCGATTCCCGGCCAATGCAAATCCTGTTTTTTGTTGCTACTCTTCCTGCTCTGGGTAACAGCCTTGCAGCAGTCACACCCCACTAGGGCAGCAATTTAAGCATTTTAGCATCGGTGGTTCAGTGGTAGAATTCTCGCCTGCCACACGGGAGACCTGGGTCTGATTCCCGGCCAACGCAGTTCCCTTTTTGTGTTGCTTCTCTTCCAGCTCTGGGTAACAGCCTTGCAGCAATCACACCCTACTAGGAGAGCAGTATGAGCATATCAGCATTGGTGGTTCAGTGGTAGAATTCTCGCCTTCCACACGGGAGACCTGGGTCCGATTCCCGGCCAATGCAATTCCTGTTTTGTATAGTTAATCTTCCAGCTCCGGGTAACAGCCTTGCAGCAATCACACACTACTAGGACAGATGTTTGAGCATATCAGCATTGGTGGTTCAGTGGTAGACTTCTTGCCTACCACGCGGTAGACCTGGGTCCGATTCCCGGCCAATGCAATTTCTTTTTTGTGTTGCTACTCTTCCAGCTCTGGGTAACAGCCTTGCAGCAATCACAACCCACTAGGACAGCAGCATGAGCATATCAGCATTAATGGTTCAGTGGTAGAATTCTCGCCTGCCACGCGGGAGGCCCGTGTCCAATTCCCGGCCAATGCAAGTCCTGTTTTATGTTGCTACTCTTTCAGCTCTGGGTAACAGCCTTGCAGCAATCACACCCCACTAGGACAGATGCATAAGCATATCAGCATTGGTGGTTCAGTGGTAGAATTCTCGCCTGACACGCGGGAGACCTGGGTCAGATTCCTGGCCAATGCAAATCCTGTTTTGTGTTGCTACTCTTCCAGCTCTGGGTAACAGCCTTGCAGCAATCACACCCCACTAGGAGAGCAGTATGAGCATATCAGCATTGGTGGTTCAGTGGTAGATTTCTCGCCTCCCACGCGGGAGACCCAGGTCCGATTCCCGGCCGATGCAATTCCTGTTTTGTGTTGCTACTCTTTCAGCTCTGGGTAACAGCCTTGCAGCAATCACACCCCACTAGGACAATTGTATAAGCATATCAGCATTGGTGGTTCAGTGGTAGAATTCTCGCCTCTCACGCGGGAGTCCTGTGTCCGATTCCTGGCCAATGCAATTTGTGTTGCAACTCTTCCAGTTCTGGGTAACAGCCTTGCAGCAATCACACCCCACTAGGACAGCAGGATCAGCATATCACCATTGGTGGTTCAGTGGTAGAATTCTTCCCTGCCACGTGGGAGACCCGGGTCCGATTCCTGGCCAATGCAAATCCTGTTTGTGTTGCTAATCTTCCAGCTCTGGGTAACAGCCTTGCAGTAATCACAACACACTAGAACAGCAGTATGAGTGTATCAGTGTTGGTGGTTTGGTGGTAAAATTCCTGTTTGTGACGTGGGAGATCCGTGTCCGTTTTCCGGCCAATGCAATTCCTGTTTTGTGTTGCTACTCTTCCCGCACTGGGTAATAGCCTAGCAGCAATTACTCCCCTCTAGGACAGCTGTATGAGCATATCAGCATTGGTGGTTTAGTGGTAGAATTCTCGCTTGCCACGCGGGACATCTGGAGTGGAATCCTGACTAATACAGAAGTGGTTTTGTGTGGCTCCTGTTCCAGCTCTGGTTGATGTCCTTTTAGCACTCACTCAAAGGCAAGGAACAAGGTAGGTCAGCATTGGTGGTTCACTGGTAAAATTCTTGCCTGCCTTACGGGAGATCCGTGTCCGTTTTCCGGCCAATGCAATTCCTGTTTTGTGTTGCTACTCTTCCGCCTCTGGGTAACAGCCTTGCAGCAGTCACACCCCACTAGGACAGTAGTATGAGCATATCAGCATTGGTGGTTCACAGGTAGAATTCTAGCCTCCCATGCTGGAGACCCGGGTCCGATTCCCGGCCAATGCAATTTCTGTTTTGTGTTGCTACTCTCTCAGCTCTGGGTAACAGCCTTGCAGCAATCACACCCCACTAGGACAGCAGTATGAGCATATCAGCATTGGTGGTTCACTTGTAGAATTCTAGCCTGCCATGCGGGACATCTGGAGTTGAATCCTGCCTAATAGAGAAGTGGTTTTGTGTGGCTCCTGTTCCAGCTCTGGTTGATGTCCTTTTAGCACTCACACAAAGGCAAGGAACAAGGTAGGTCAGCATTGGTGGTTCACTGGTAAAATTCTTGCCTGCCTCACGGGAGATCCGTGTCCGTTTTCCGGCCAATGCAATTCCTGTTTTGTGTTGCTACTCTTCCGGCTCTGGGTAACAGCCTTGCAGCAGTCACACCCCACTAGGACAGTAGTATGAGCATATCAGCATTGGTGGTTCACAGGTAGAATTCTAGCCTCCCATGCTGGAGACCCAGGTCCGATTCCCGGCCAATGCAATTCCTGTTTTGTGTTGCTACTCTTCCGGCTCTGGGTAACAGCCTTGCAGCAGTCACACCCCACTAGGACAGTAGTATGAGCATATCAGCATTGGTGGTTCACAGGTAGAATTCTAGCCTCCCATGCTGGAGACCCGGGTCCGATTCCCGGCCAATGCAATTTCTGTTTTGTGTTGCTACTCTTCAAGCTCTGTGTAACAGCCTAGCAGCAATCACACCCCACTAGGACAGCAGTATTAGTAGTCAGCATTGGTGGTTCAGTGGTAGAATTCTCACTTGCCACGCGGGAGGCCTGGCGTCGATTCACGGCTATAACAATTGCTGTTTTGTGTGGCTCCTGTTCCACCTCTGGTTGATGGCCTTTTAGCTCTCACACAACACAAAGGCATGAAACAATATTGATCCGGATTGGTGATTCAGTGGTAGAATTCTCACCTGTCACGTGGGAGACCCAGGTTTGATTCTCGGCTAATGCAATTACTGTTTTGTGATTCTACTCCTCCAGCTCTGGGTAACAGCCTTGTAGCAGTCACAACCCACTAGGGCAGCAATATGAGTATATCCATATTGGTGGTTCAGTGGTAGAATTCTCGCCTACCATGCGGGACACATGAGTTTAATTCCTGTCTAGTGCAGTTGCTGTTTTGTGTGGCTCCTTTTCCAGCTACATGTAACTGCCTTGCAGCACTGACTCCCCACAAGGGCAAAAGAACATATGTGCCAGCGTTGGTGTTTCAGTGGTAGAATTTTCGCCCGCCTTGTGGAAGAACTGGGTCTGATTGCCAGCTAATGCAGTTGCTGTTCTGTGTTTTACTTTACACTTATTTTTTGTTGTCAGTGCACTTTTATTATGTGTTTTCTAATTCCTGTTGTTACTAACACTCGCAAAACACGGGAGGTGCGCTGCAGGCGAAATCCTCACAACCTTCGTTCAATACATGTATCTACTATTTCACAACTCTCTCTCTCCGTGGGCCTCTGGAACTGTCAATCAGCTGTTAACAAGGCAGATTTTATTACCTCCATAGCTACATATTCTGACTATAATCTCATGGCTCTAACTGAGACCTGGTTGAGGCCGGAAGACACTGCTACACATGCTACTCTTTCTGCTAATTTCTCTTTTTCCCACACTCCTCGTCACACAGGGAGAGGGGGTGGGACTGGACTACTAATTTCCAAAGAATGGAAATTTACTCTGATACCGTCCCTGCCAACAATCAGCTCCTTTGAATTCCATGCAGTCACCATTATCCACCCCTTCTACATAAATGTGGTTGTCATCTACCGCCCACCAGGTAAATTAGGTCACTTCCTAGATGAACTGGATGTTCTTCTCTCATCTTTTTCTAATTTTGCCACTCCCTTATTGGTGCTAGGTGACTTCAACATTTACGTTGACAAACCGCAAGCTGCAGACTTTCAGACTTTGCTTGCCTCTTTTGACCTAAAAAGAGCACCTACTTCTGCTACCCACAAATCAGGTAATCAGCTAGACCTTATTTACACACGACACTGCTTCACTGATCAAACAATAGTAACTCCACTACAAATATCTGATCATTTCCTTCTGTCTCTCAACATCCACATTACTCCTGAGCCGCCACACACTCCAACACTGGTTACCTTTCGCAGAAACCTACGATCTCTCTCACCCAATAGACTATCCACCATTGTTTCAGACTCTCTTCCTCCATCTCGCAAACTCACTGCACTTGATTCGAACAGTGCCACTAATACACTCTGCTCCACACTAGCATCATGTCTAGACCGATTATGTCCTCTTGCATCCAGGCCAGCCCGTGCCAGTCCTCCTGCACCCTGGCTCTCGGATGCTCTCCGTGAGCATCGCTCAAAACTTCGGGCTGCGGAGAGAATTTGGCGGAAAACTAAAAATCCTGCACATCTCTTAACATACCAAACTCTTCTGTCCTCTTTCTCAGCTGAGGTTACTTCTGCAAAGCAGACGTATTACCATCTGAAAATCAACAATGCCACTAATCCTCGCCTACTTTTTAAAACATTTTCCTCCCTCCTCTATCCTCCTCCTCCACCCGCATCCTCCACACTTACTACTGATGACTTTGCTACATTCTTCTGCACCAAAACAGCAAAAATCAGTGCTCAATTTGCTGCACCTACAACAAACACGCAAGATACAACACCAACACCACACACACTCACCTCTTTTTCTCAGCTCTCTGAGTCTGAGGTGTCCAAACTTGTGCTATCTAGCCATGCAACCACCTGTCCACTCGATCCCATTCCCTCTCATCTATTGCAAGCCATCTCTCCTGCAGTCATACCAACACTGACTCACATAATTAACACATCTCTTGACTCTGGTTTATTCCCCACTACATTTAAGCAGGCTAGGGTAACCCCACTGCTAAAGAAACCCAACCTGGACCATACGATACTTGAAAACTACAGACCAGTATCCCTGCTTCCATTCATGGCCAAGATTCTGGAGAAAGTAGTGTTCAATCAAGTCCTGGACTTTCTTACTCAAAACAATCTCATGGACAACAAGCAATCCGGCTTTAAGAAAGGCCACTCAACTGAGACTGCCCTGCTCTCGGTCGTGGAGGATCTCAGACTGGCTAAAGCAGACTCTAAATCATCAGTCCTCATTTTGCTGGACTTGTCAGCTGCTTTTGACACTGTCAACCACCAGATCCTGCTATCTACGCTTGAGTCACTGGGCGTTGCGGGCACTGTTATACAATGGTTCAGATCTTACCTCTCTGACAGGTCATTCAGGGTGTCTTGGAGGGGAGAGGTGTCCAACCTACAGCATCTAAACACTGGGGTACCTCAAGGCTCTGTTCTTGGGCCACTTCTCTTCTCCATCTACACATCATCTCTAGGACCAGTCATCCAGAGACATGGATTCTCCTACCACTGCTATGCTGATGATACCCAGCTATACCTCTCTTTTCATCCTGATGATCCCTCGGTTCCAGCTCGTATCTCAGCCTGCCTGTTGGATATTTCACACTGGATGAAAGATCATCATCTTCAGCTGAACCTCGCAAAAACGGAAATGCTTGTAGTTTCTGCCAACCCGACTCTACACCATAACTTTTCAATCCAGATGGATGGGGCAACCATTACTGCATCCAAAATGGTGAAAAGCCTTGGAGTAACGATTGATGACCAACTAAACTTCTCTGACCACATTTCTAGAACTGCTCGATCGTGCAGATTTGCACTCTATAACATCAGAAAGATCCGACCCTTCTTATCTGAACATGCAGCTCAACTCCTTGTTCAAGCTCTTGTTCTCTCCAAACTGGATTACTGCAACTCTCTACTAGCTGGGCTTCCAGCTAACTCTATCAAGCCTCTTCAACTGCTCCAGAATGCAGCAGCACGAGTTGTCTTCAATGAACCTAAACGAGCACATGTCACTCCGCTGCTAGTCCGTTTGCACTGGCTGCCAGTTGCTGCTCGCATCAAATTCAAAACTCTGATGTTTGCCTACAAAGTGACTTCTGGCCTAGCACCTTCTTATCTGCACTCACTTCTGCAAATCTATGTGCCCTCCAGAAACTTGCGCTCTGTGAATGAACGTCGCCTCGTGGTTCCATCCCAAAGAGGGAAAAAATCACTTTCGCGAACACTCACCCTCAATCTGCCCAGTTGGTGGAATGAACTCCCTAACTGCATCAGAACAGCAGAGTCACTCGCTATTTTCAAGAAACGACTAAAAACTCAACTATTTAGTCTCCACTTCACTTCCTAATCTGCAATTGCCTATTTGAATATCACACTAACTGTACAAAAAAAAAAAAAAAAAAAAAAAAAACTACTAACACTTCCCTTCTTAGACTTTACAGACCTGAAACTTGCCTTTAGTACTTATTCATTGTTGCTCTTAGTTGTGTAAATTGCTTCTTTGTCCTCATTTGTAAGTCGCTTTGGATAAAAGCGTCTGCTAAATGACTAAATGTAAATGTAAATGTAAATGTGTTGCTACTCTTCCAGCTGCATGTAACAGCATAGCAGCAATCACACCCCACTAGGGTAGGATAACATGTGTTTCAGCATTGATGGTTTAGTGCCCTATCATACACGCGGCGCAACATTATATTGCTAGTTTGAGCTTGACACAAGAGTCGTTTTGAGGCGTTGCGCTACGCTGTTTAAATAGCAAATGCATTAGCCCTCATATGTGCACCCATAGGCGTTCTGGTCTAAAAAAGAAGGTGTTCTGAGGCGCACTGCTGGTGCGTTGCTATTTTGAGAAACTAAAATAGATTTTTCATTAGACCAAAACAAACCCGGTCTAAACTCCTGCGCAGAGTTGCGCCTCGCTTACACACAATTCTCACCTGCCACGTGGGAGATTCGTGTCCGATTCCCGGCCAATGGCAAAATTATAAGCAGGTCAGCATTTGTGGATTCGTGTTGATTCCTGGCCAATGCAATTTGTGTTGCTCCCCTTCCAGCTGCATGTAACCGCCTGGCAGCTCTCAGAGCCCACAAGGGCAGGTGAACATGTGAGGCAGCATTGGTGGTCCAGTGGTTGAATTCTCGCCTCCCATGCAGGAGACCCGGGTCTGATTCTGGGCCAATGCAGTTCATGTTTTGTGTTGCTCCTCTTCCAGCTGCATGTAACAGCCTTGCAGCACACACACCACAAAGGCAAGGAAAGATATGTGTCAACATTGGTGGCTCAGTGGTAGAATTCTTGCCTGCTTATAGCCGTACCACCCTGGGAACAGTAGAGGACACTAGTGAGCGATACAGGGAGTGAACAGCTGCAGTTTGGAGAAAGGGTCTCCTTCATTTTAGAATTTTTGTTGTGTGTTTGTTTGTGTTGTTTTTATGGAGTGAAATAGAGTCTATTTTAATTTATTTTTTTAAACCACCTGAGAGCAGCATCTTGCTAACTGGAGGGTGTTTTTTTTTCACTTTTCCTGGGCATAAAATGGACCGTTCTTTGGCAAACGAAACTGGGCTGGATGCAGAGACTCTCTTGGCAAATGAAACTAGACTGGATGGAGGGGCAAGAATGGTTAAGGACAATGGACTGGACGATAGACAACGAGCTGGACAAAGGAAAAACTTGGAAGAAAATATTTAAAAGAAGTAACAGTAATAGTGAATGCCGAAGAAGTAAATGAGGTAAGAGCTGTGGACATCATTAAAGCAGTGACAGACAAGGGTGGTCATGGGAAGATTCTGGCTTTGAGACTGAGGCAAGGAAAAGAGTTTGAACTAACTATGGTAAAGCAAGAAACATGTGAGGAATTGATCTATGAACTGTTGATTAAGGAAATGAACTGTTAAAATCAAAAAGCTGCAAAACAGGGATTATGTTGTTTATTTTGTGCACCTGCCAGTCTATCTTGATGACAGAGAAATTTTTGAAAATTAGAAGGATGGGGAGTTTATCCCATATCAAAAATAAAAAGAAGAGTTTACACAGGCACTGACATTGAGGACGGAACAAGGTTCCTAGAAGTAAGGTTCCCTAAGGAGGTGGCAATATTCCCATGTAGCACAAAGCTGGAAACAGCAAAAGGTACTTCAGGGTAATGCACAGCCACCAAGTGAAGACCTGTAGGCTGTGCATGAGCCCTGAGCACCTGTTAATGTGTGGAATGTAATAAAAAGAAAAATGGAAAGATGCATAGACTGTACTGGTATTTTAAAGAAGAAGATATGTTACCAAGCTTTTATGATGTGTTTAATGATGAAGTGTATAATGTTTTAAATGGTTTAAAGTGGAAGATGCCCAAAGAGGATATTATTTTATGGAGAATGTTTTTTTTTAATGTATTTGTTTTGTGAAATTTCTGGAGTTTTTAAATTTTAAAGTTGAAGATAATTTCATAATTTATAATATTCATGCATCCAATGAAAAAGTGAACTTTAAAAACGTTAGTATAAATGTAAAAAATGGCAGAATGTTATTGTAGTTTGAGATTTTAATACTGTTTTCACAGAATTAGATCTGGGGAGTAAGATGGTATATAGAAAAGACAAGGGGAGAAAGGAGCTACTGAAAATGATGACAGAATGCAATTTAATACATGTGTGGAGAAAGAGGAATAAGACAAAGAGGAAATTTTCAAGAATGCAACTGGTTTTAAATGA
Source organism: Danio rerio (assembly GCF_052040795.2). Classification (NCBI taxonomy): domain Eukaryota; kingdom Metazoa; phylum Chordata; class Actinopteri; order Cypriniformes; family Danionidae; genus Danio; species Danio rerio. Next base: position 46,707,941 of record NC_141024.2, on the reverse strand, counting down.
GGTGAAGTAGGATTGATTATATGTTATGTAATGTAGAAATGAAAGACTACACTGTTAAAAATTGTCCCGTTAAAAAACAGTAAAATACTGGCAGCTGCAGTTGCCAGCAATGTACTGTTATTTTACAGTATGTTGCTGTAAAAATACATGGACTACATTGATTTACACAATACTCAAGTGAACTCATTTTGCTCACTGAAAGCAACTGCCTCAACTTGGTCAACTGCTGAATGAGTTTATGAAGTAATGTGCTATATATGCTTAGAAGCATACTTATAATGATAACTTATTTTAGTTAATTAGAAAAGTTCGGTTTAATTCTAATGTCTTATTTTTCACAACAGCACACATACATGTAAATCTGGAATCACCAGAGAGATTCTGACTGCATCAGCAACTAAACAGCCGCTATCTTTAAATAGAGAAACATGCAGAATAACATCAGCAGTTCATTGTTCATCTTTAACTCATACACTGGCTCTACTCTCCTCCACAACGGTGACACACAGAAGAAATTAGCTTCTGGTTTTACAGTAAAATACTGTTTTTTCTTTGATTTAACGGTAATCTACTGGCAGCTGTGGTTGCCAGCAATCTACTGTTTTTTACAGTCTACTTCCGTTGTGTAAATTAACAGTATATTACTGTTAAAATACATTTTTACACAGTGTTTTTACCTCTCACACCTTTAACCCTTTAAACCCCAGAGCATATACTTCAGTTTTTATTGAAGTGTCCACACTACTGAGTGTTCAAGAAACAAGGAGCAAAGCTGAAGTAAATTCATTAATTAACTGACTAATTAAATGATAATTGAGGATTAACAATGAACAAATGTAGAAATACTGAAGGGAGAAAACAAGAACAGAACATACAAAACTTTAGTCACAGCTTTATAATGAAATAACCTGAAGAACAACAAATGATTAAATCATTTAAATGATCAGCGGATGATTAAACAACTCTACAAACATCATCACCAGCTACACTTATTACTTAATACATGTATTTTTGAATAACATTTACTAAAGTTCTTCTTGAGAAAAAGTGAAAGTTTTACGTCACCATCATGGAGAACAGAGTTTGCTTTAGTTGGGCTCTTAGCCCTGTCATTTTTAACATTTATATGTCTTGCCTGCTGCAATTGTTAAGAACTTTGTTTAAAAAGCTCCTTTGTTGTGGCAAGCCAGCCAAAAACCTAAATAAGATCTGGTGATGTTCATGTTGCTATTAAATGGCAGAGTCTGTTCTCATTTAGTATAATAAAATTTACTGCTCCTATTCAATGTTAAATCTATTGTTTTACATTATATGTCTATATATATATATGGCAATGATTTCTGGAAGTTTTTAAGAATATCTTGGACAAAAACACTTTGCTCCATGGTGAAATCGCACTCAAAGAGACATCAATAATCAGCATATGAACCTCAATAATGGTGACAACTAACAAAATTAATAGTTTAACTCACAAACAGGCAACTGAAAGTCTAAACATAAACAACAGCAGAATCAAACACAAATAAAGAAAACTGTTAGACCATTATACAACATTTATTTATACCGCAATGCATGCTGGGATATTTGTACAGTGCCACTCCCAGCATGCATTGCAGCATGAAACATTTGAGATGTTACCATTGTTGAGATACAAGGTTAGATTCATGAGGTCTGAGTGTGTATTTGTCATAACTGAACTGTTTTTGTATGTTATTTCTTAACTGTTAAGTAATTACGGAGGTATCTTTTCTGTTTCCACTTCTCGTTAATTAAATTAATACCTGCAACTCAGCATAAAATCTATTGCATGAGGCCCTTCATCCAGATTTATACCAAAAGATTTATTAGAACTAATTTCAGATAATTAGATTTCTCTATTTATTGACTTCCCAACTTTATTGCTATAGTACAAACATTTTGTAAACTCTGTATTACAGCAGTTGGAAAATCTTCTTAAATGAGTTCAAGGGTGAAGAGCCCAACTAAATCAGCCCCTCACTCCATTACGGTGACACAAAAAACACCTTAATTTCTGTTGGATCTCAATGAGAATTGTATGGAAGTCAAATCAGTCAGTAATAAGTGTGTGTCTGCTGTTGTTTGTGGAGTTGTTTAATGATCCTCTGCTGAGACTGAAGCTGTTTTATTTTATTTGATTTTATTTAATGTTGTAACTCAAGTCACTGTTTGTGTTTCTTGTTTATTTTCTTCAGTAATTGTAATTATTAACAGCAGGTGTTCATCAGTGTCTGAATTCACTCATTAGTGTTCATTAAAACTGTCAGGTGAACTATATTAGTTAACTAGTGTATGAAATAGTGAACAAGGACACAAAGTGTGATTTCAAACACAGACTTCAAAACATTGAATCTGAACTCTGTTAGCTCACAGTTTTCTGCAGTTGGTTACTTTCTCGAAAACAAAAATGTTACCCAGAAAGCACTGTTTTTAACACAATATTACTGTTTTAGTGAAAAAACATTATTTTACCGTAGAATCTGATCGTTTTTTAACAGCAATTTTTTACAGTGTAGGGAAGGTATTACTGTAAACTAGCTCTTGAAAGGACTCCTCATAAGCTCGTCTAGTTCAGTCAGTAGAGCATGAGACCCTTAATTTCAGGGTCGTGGGTACGAGCCCCACGTTGGGTGTTTCTGTTGCCTCTCTCTCTCTCAGCAAACTTACATTAGGGTTCATATAGCAGACCTTTTGAAACAAAGTTACGCGTTTGTACCACTGTAGGTAATCTCTTATTAAGTCTCTGTGGTGCAAGCGGTTAGCGCGTTCGGCTGTTAACTGAAAGGTTGGTGGTTCAAGCCCACCCAGGGACGCTTTAGGCATTTTGCTGCCTTGCAACTGCTAACACATGCACTGGGCATAGATCCTGGGCCACATTCTGTCCAGCGTTAGAAGATGAAATCAGGATTTAGCAGAAGGTAGTCACGGGTAGGGAAGGTATTAATGTAAACGGTGTCTAGCTCTTGAAAGGACTCCTCATCAGCTCGTCTAGTTCAGTCAGTAGAGCATGAGACCCTTAATTTCAGGGTCGTGGTTACGAGCCCCACGTTGGGTGTTTCTGTTGCCTCTCTCTCTCTAAGCAAACTTACATTAGGGTTCATATAGCAGACCTTTTGAAACAAAGTTACGCGTTTGTACCACTGTAGGTGATCTCTTATTAAGTCTCTGTGGCGCAATCGGTTAGTGCGTTCGGCTGTTAACTGAAAGGTTGGTGGTTCAAGCCCACCCAGGGACGAATTAGGCATTTTGCTGACTTGCAACTGCTAACACGTGCACTGGACATAGATCCTGGGCCACATTCTGTCCAGCGTTACAAGATGAAATCAGGATTTAGCAGAAGGTTGTCACGAGTAGGGAAGGTATGACTGTGAATGGTGTCTAGCTCTTGAAAGCGCTTCTCATCAGCCTGGCTAGCTCAGTCGGTAGAGCATGAGACTCTTAATCTCAGGGTCGTGGGTTCGAGCCCCATGTTGGGCGTTACTGTTACTTTTCTCTCTCTCTCTCAGCAAACTTACATTAGGGTTCATATGGCAGACCTTTTGAGACAAAGTTACGCCTTTCTACCACTGTAGGTGACCTTTCCCTAATACTCTGTGGCGCAATAGGTTAGCGTGTAGGCTGTTAACTGATAGGTTGGTGGTTCAAGCCCACCCAGGGACGCTTTAGGCATTTTGCTGCCTTGCAACTACTAACACCTGCACTGGGCATAGATCCTGGGCCACATTCTGTCCAGCGTTAGAAGATGAAATCAGGATTTAGCAAAAGGTAGTCACGGGTAGGGAATGTATTAATGTAAACGGTGTCTAGCTCTTGAAAGGACTCCTCATCAGCTCGTCTAGTTCAGTCAGTAGAGCATGAGACCCTTAATTTCAGGGTCGTGGTTACGAGCCCCATGTTGGGTGTTTCTGTTGCCTCTCTCTCTCTCAGCAAACTTACATTAGGGTTCATATAGCAGACCTTTTGAAACAAAGTTAGGCGTTTGTACCACTGTAGGTGATCTCTTATTAAGTCTCTGTGGCGCAATCGGTTAGCGCGTTCGGCTGTTAACTGAAAGGTTGGTGGTTCAAGCCCACCCAGGGACGAATTAGGCATTTTGCTGCCTTGCAACTGCTAACACGTGCACTGGACATAGATCCTGGGCCACATTCTGTCCAGCGTTACAAGATGAAATCAGAATTTAGCAGAAGGTTGTCACGGGTAGGGAAGGTGTTACTGTGAATGGTGTCTAGCTCTTTAAAGAGTTTCTCATCAGCCCGGCTAGCTCAGACGGTAGAGCATGAGACTCTTAATCTTAGGGTCGTGTGTTCGAGCCCCACGTTGGGGGTTACTGTTACTTTTTTCTCTCTCTCTCAGCAAACTTACATTAGGGTTTATATAGCAGACCTTTTGAGACAAAGTTACGCCTTTCTATCACTGTAGGTGACCTTTCCCTAATACCTTGTGGCGCAATAGGAAAGCGAGTAGGCTGTTAACTGATTGGTTGGTGGTCCAAGCCCACCCAGGAACGAATTAGGCATTTTGCTGCCTTGCAACTGCTAACACATGCACTGGGCATAGATCCTGGGCCACATTCTGTCCAGCGTTACAAGATGAAATCAGGATTTAGCAGAAGATTGTCACGGGTGGGGAAGGTATTACTGTAAACGGGGTCTAGCTCTTGATAGAGCTTCTCATAAGCCCGGCTAGCTCAGTCGGTAAAGCATGAGACTCTTAATCTCAGGGTCGTGGGTTCGAGCCCCACGTTGGGCGTCTCTGTTGCTTTTTCTCTCTCTCTCTCAGCAAACTTACATTAGGCGTTCATATAGCAGACCTTTTGAGACAAAGTTACGCCTATCTACAACTGTAGGTGACTCTTCTCTAAATTTCTGTGGCGCAATAGGTTAGTGTGTAGGCTGTTAATTGCTAGGTTTGTGTTTCAAGCCCACCCAGGGACGCTTTAGGCATTTTGCTGCCTTGCAACTACTAACACCTGCACTGGGCATAGATCCTGGGCCACATTCTGTCCAGCGTTAGAAGATGAAATCAGGATTTAGCAGAAGGTAGTCACGGGTAGGGAAGGTATTAATGTAAACGGTGTCTAGCTCTTGAAAGGACTCCTCATCAGCTCGTCTAGTTCAGTCAGTAGAGCATGAGACCCTTAATTTCAGTGTCGTGGTTATGAGCCCCACGTTGGGTGTTTCTGTTGCCTCTCTCTCTCTAAGCAAACTTACATTAGGGTTCATATAGCAGACCTTTTGAAACAAAGTTACGCGTTTGTACCACTGTAGGTGATCTCTTATTAAGTCTCTGTGGCGCAATCGGTTAGCGCGTTCGGCTGTTAACTGAAAGGTTGGTGGTTCAAGCCCACCCAGGGTCGAATTAGGCATTTTGCTGCCTTGCAACTGCTAACACGTGCACTGGACATAGATCCTGGGCCACATTCTGTCCAGCGTTACAAGATGAAATCAGGATTTAGCAGAAGGTTGTCACGGGTAGGGAAGGTATTACTCTGAATGGTGTCTAGCTCTTGAAAGAGCTTCTCATCAGCCCGGCTAGCTCAGTCGGTAGAGCATGAGACTCTTAAACTCAGGGTCGTGGGTTCGAGCCCCACGTTGGGCGTTACTGTTACTTTTTTCTCTCTCTCTCAGCAAACTTACATTAGGGTTCATATAGCAGACCTTTTGAGACAAAGTTACGCCTTTCTACCACTGTAGGTGATCTTTCCCTTATACTCTGTGGTGCAATAGGTTAGCGCGTTCGGCTGCTAACTGATACGTTGGTGGTTCAAGCCCACCCAGGAACGAATTAGGCATTTTGCTGCCTTGCAACTGCTAACACGTGCACTGGGCATAGATCCTGGGCCACATTCTGTCCAGCGTTAGAAGATGAAATCAGGATTTAGCAGAAGGTTGTCACGGGTAGGGAAGGTATTACTGTAAACGGTGTCTAGCTCTTAATAGGACTCATCATAAGCTCGTCTAGTTCAGTTGGTAGAGCATGAGACCCTTAATCTCAGGGTTGGGGGTTCGAGCCCCACATTGGGTGTTTCTGTTGCCTCTGTCTCTCTCAGCAAACTTACATTAGGGTTCATATAGCAGACCTTTTGAAACAAAGTTACGCCTTTGTACCACTGTAGGTGACCTCTTACTAAGTCTCTGTGGTGCAATCGGTTAGCGCGTTCGGCTGTTAACTGAAAGGTTGGTGGTTTAAGCCCACCCAGTGTTACAAGATGAAATCAGGTTTTAGCAGAAGATTGTCATGGGTAGGGAAGGTATTACTGAAATTGGTGTCTAGCTCTTGAAAGAGCTTCTCATCAGCCTGGCTAGCTCAGTCAGTAGAACATGTGACTCTTAATCTCAGGGTCGTGGGTTCGAGCCGCACGTTGGGTGTTTCTGTCCCTTTGCTCTCTCTCTCTCAGCAAACTTACATTAGGGTTCATATAGCAGACCTTTTGAGACAAAGTTATGCCTTTCTACAACTGTAGGTGACCTTTCCCTAAGTCTCTGTGGCGCAAATTAGGCATTTTGCTGCCTTGCAACTGCTAACACGTGCACTGGACATAGATCCTGGGCCACATTCTGTCCAGCGTTACAAGATGAAATCAGGATTTAGCAGAAGATTGTCACGGGTAGGGAAGGTATTACTGTAAACGGTGTCTAGCTCTTGAAAGAGCTTCTCATCAGCCTGGCTAGCTCAGTCAGTAGAGCATGAGACTCTTAATCTCAGGGTCGTGGGTTCGAGCCTCACGTTGGGCGTTACTGTTACTTTTCTCTCTCTCTCTCAGCAAACTTACATTAGGGTTCATATGACAGACCTTTTGAGACAAAGTTACGCCTTTCTACCACTGTAGGTGACCTTTCCCTAATACTCTGTGGCGCAATAGTTTAGCGTGTAGGCTGTTAACTGATAGGTTGGTGGTTCAAGCCCACCCAGGGACGCTTTAGGCATTTTGCCGCCTTGCAACTACTAACACCTGCACTGGGCGTAGATCCTGGGCCACATTCTGTCCAGCGTTAGGAGATGAAATCAGGATTTAGCAGAAGGTAGTCACGGGTAGGGAATGTATTAATGTAAACGGTGTCTAGCTCTTGAAAGGACTCCTCATCAGCTCGTCTAGTTCAGTCAGTAGAGCATGAGACTCTCAATCTCAGGGTCGTGGGTTCGAGCCCCACGTTGGGTGTTACTTTTTTCTCTCTCTCTAAGCAAACTTACATTAGGGGTTCATATAGCAGACCTTTTGAGACAAAGTTACGCCTATCTACAACTGTAGGTGACTCTTCTCTAAATTTCTGTGGCGCAATAGGTTAGCGTGTAGGCTGATAACTGATAGGTTTGTGTTTCAAGCCCAACTTACATTAGGGTTCATATAGCAGACCTTTTGAGACAAAGTAACGCCTTTCTATCACTGTAGGTGACCTTTCCCTACTACCTTTTGGCGCAATAGGTAAGCGTGTAGGCTGTTAACTGATTGGTTGGTGGTTCAAGCCCACCCAGGAACGAATTAGGCATTTTGCTGCCTTGCAACTGCTAACACATGCATTGGGCATAGATCCTGGGCCACATTCTGTCCAGCGTTACAAGATGGTATTACTGTAAACAGTGTCTAGCTCTTGAAAGGACTCCTCATCAGCTCGTCTAATTCAGTCGGTAGAGTATGAGACCCTTAATCTCAAGGTTGTGGGTTCGAGCCCCACGTTGGGTGTTTTTGTTACTTTGCTCTCTCTCTCTCTCTCTCAGCAAACTTACATTAGGGTTCATATAGCAGACCTTTTGAGACAAAGTTACGCCTTTCTACAACTGTAGGTGACCTTTCCCTAAGTCTACCTAAGTCAACCCTATACCTTGCCTACTTGTAAATTTCTGTTGTGGAGCCCGGATAGCTCAGTCGATACAGCGTCAGACTTTTAATCTGAAGGTCCAGGGTTCAAGTCCCTGTTTGGGGAGTGTGAGGCTCATTTTGTGGAGCCACAGCTTTTGCCGTTGAGCTATCGCTTGATGAAAGTTTCATCTGGATGCACAATATGTGTACTAGGCATAAAGAAATAGCAGTACAGGCAGTCTTGTATTCGTGGCCGAGTGGTTAAGGCGGTGGACTAGAAATCTAATTAGTGGACCTAATGTATAGATACAACTTATGCAAAGGAACTAAGGGTTTACATACATTGTTATGATAGGATAATAACTTGATAATATGTTACTCATTCTAACTTCTGCCACATATAGCTTCATACAAGTATTTAACATATATGATCAGTGCTTTACATATTCAGTTATTCTACACAATCAGCCATTCAGTAATAGCCTTCTCCTAGTGTTGCTTCTGTGCAGGCATACTCATATTACACAGTATTTTTAACACATGCTGGCATGTTTGCTGCAAACACTACATACATTTTGAGAAGAGAAAATTAACTGCTTTACACTTAGAAAATACTACACACTGAGACAATAAAATCTTCTTCAAATTTATATACACTGAAGAAAGACCTTGATACTCTTAATGTGGAGACGGACAAAGGTGCCTTTAATAAGGTCAAGTGGCCAGAATTTGGAGAAAATAATTCAACCTATTTTTCTTAATGCAGAAAAGAGAAGAGGTGAGCAGAAAAGGACATCAACCCTTGATATTAATGGTCACCTCATCTCAGATAAAGGAACAATATTAAAGTTTGTATATGAGTTTTCCCAGTCTTACTTCTTCCTTTCAGCCAAATTGCTCTGATCAATTATTTTGTAATGTTCAGTCATTTATTCCAACCATTAGTGACGATCATCATGATGTTTGAGAGACTGTAATAACTGTAGAGGAATTGGACACTATAATTACAGTAAACCCATTTAATAAAAGCCCAGTACCAGATGGTTTGCCATTTGAACTGTATAGGCTGTTTGGTAATGTTGAATATGTTCAAAGAAAGCTCAGATAGAGAATGATTAGCTGAATCAATGAAGCAAGGCATAATCACACTGATCCCTAAACCAAATAAGGAGAAACCTTTTCTTGATAACTGGCGTCCCGTAACTCTGCTTAATTCTGATTATTAAATTCTCTCCACAGTATATGCTAGAAGATTAAACACATTTCACTCTCACAATCAGGTTTCATGAAAGATTGACATGTTTCAATAATATCCGCCTTGTTTTAGACCTTTTAGATTGCTCAGAGTTGGTGAACGAAGATGCTCTCATTTTGTGTTTAGACTTTTACAAGGCCTTCGACGCTGTCGAGCATCTCTTCATGCAGACACTTTGAAGCATTTTGGCTTTGGTCAAGAGTTTGTGAGAACTGTTCAGACTCTGTATAAAGACTTCACTAGTAATGTGTCTTTGCCTCATGGAGCTTCTCCACGTTTTGTCATTGGAAGAGGAATCAGACAAGGTTGTCCTGTTTCCCCTTTTCAGTTTCTGGGGGTTGCAGAGCTTCTTAATCTTTATGTGGTCAATTGCTTTGGCCTTTCTGTTAATCAGAAAAATCTGTTGACAATTCTTCATTCTGATATCTTAGATGTTTGTGGAGTTAAGGTCAGGCACACCATCACATATTGAAGTATTACAATTAATAAATGTTCTTCTGAAAGGATCAGAACTTTTCTAAATGTTTAAAGAAAGTCAAAACTGTGTTTAATTGCTGGTCTCAGAGGAACCCGACTATCCATGGACGTCTTCTACTTTCCAAAGCTGAAGGAATATCAAGGCTGGTCTATCCCGCTCTCTCCTTACAGTATATGCAAATCCCGAAATGTGTACAGAGATTGATAGGGCTGTATTTCAGTTCATCTGGAAAAACAGGACAGAATATGTCAAAAGAAAAACAATAAGCTTTTCTAAAGGTGGACTCACTGTTCTTGATTTGACAATGTTTAAAATGAATTGGATGAAGCACTGCCTTTACCAAAGTCATTCACTGGTTTTATATTACAAATCTCTTCTTTGACAAATGTGCTGGATTAAAACGGTCATGTTCTTTATTGTGTTTAGTGTTGGTCAACTGTGGTAGCATCTTTTAATAAGGAAAAAAAATTTTATTATTATTTTTACTATTTTTTATTTTTGCTCTTTTATTGATCATTTTTCTATGTTCCTTCTTATTATGAGCCTATTGCTATTTTTACTGTTTTATGCTGTGTCATCATGTGTTTATTTTCTCTCTGTAAAGCACTTTGTGCAGCCCTGTGGCAGTTGGAAACGTGCTATATAAATAAATAGAACTTGAACTTGAATTAAACTTTTTGCTTTCTTGTGACTCCAAATGTACTCAACTTCCCATTAAATGATCAACCTTTCATAAGCAATTATTAGAAACGTGGATGTTACATGTCCATGTATTTATTATTTATTTATTTATGTTACTTTGTCGCCTTCTAGTATTTTGTATCTGTTTGTGTTTTGATTTTAAGTTGATTCCTCCGCACCTGCAGACCATTGACTGTTGGCGATTTAAGAGCTCGCTCTGCAGTGTTTCAGTGACGGGGATTTGAGCGTCCGTCCAGACGTGGAGTGGTGCACCTTTTGTTTTCAGCCTTCGTTTATTCTGTTTTCTCCCCATACTTTGTTTATGCTACCTGTTGAGCCTTGATTTATTATTCTGCTGTGACCACTAGTCAGGTAAGCTAATCTGTATTTTTTTTTAACTTTATGCGTTATGACGTCTTTCACGAGTATCCGGAATATGCAAGTTTAAGTAATATGAATCATCCACATATCTTTTGCGACTTCATTATCTGAGATGTGAAACACATGGAAAAGCTGCCTGAAGACAATCAGCAGTCCCGTGCGCACACACATAAGAGACACGAACATGCTGGTGGAGTGAGTGTGTGTTACAGCAGTTTGGCTGATAGATATGAATTTGTAGCTAAATCGTTTGCCCGCAAAGCAGCATTTCGCATTGTTTACATCATTGCTACAGCATACCGTTAATGCTAGACACTGTACATGTCATGATCAATTTTAACAAATAAAAACACTTACTTGTAGCTTACAACTTTTGCTTTGAGGAGATTTTAGCCGAGTCCAGCACTGAACTGGGAGAGATTCTGGAGCTGTTTTGTCAAATCATGCTTGCTGAGTATTTTATAATTTTCTGGAAGATATTTAATATTGAACTGAAGGCACTTGTGTCTTTGTGTCGTGTCCTTTGGAAGCCTAAATACAGAAACAGACGAAGCTCTGTGGAAACAGCCGTGTTTAGACGCATTTTTAGCTTCATCTCGCTATAACGTTAAAGTGCTTCTGGCCACGGCCCTTACCTGCATGCACAGTGTGGGATGTGCAGTAAATGAACTTGTGATGTCACAGGAGGCGGAAGTATTTTTTTGTAGTCCCTAAAATTTGTTCATTGTAGGATTTGCTAAGCTAACTCTGTAAAAACCAAGGTCTCCCTTTGCATTGAACTTAGAACTTTTTACATTCAGAGATGTTGTTTATGTTCACACAGCTACATTACACATCGACTAAAGTTTAAAATATGAGATCATAGTGGACCACCCCTTTAAATTAAACACACGTGGGAACAAATCAATGATTTCTACAACCGTATCAAAAGTCTGTAATGTTAAACAGGGTCCGGGTCGTGACCTATGCGCATAACACTATGCACAAAACTGTGAACTTAGGGTGACTTTTGTTAAAACTCTTGTCATACAATAATAAATCAGTGTAGGAGGCCAAGACTGTGACATAACAAAAGACTACAATCGACAAAACAGCTTTTATCAGTAGATTTAAATGATGACAAAAAGAACTTACCTTGATCTGTTATATTGTGCTGTGCACTCATGAGAATACAGCGGTGTTGTTATTCATTTGCATATGCCGCGACGCGATTGGCTCTCATCCATTCTGACAATAAAGAGCGAGAGCGGCGATTGGCTCCCGTCCATTCTCACGATGGAGAGCGAGTGCGGTGATTGGCTCTCGTCCATTCTCACAATGGAGAGCAAGCGCAACAATTGGACGAGGAGAGAGGCTGAGACAGACGATCCTGATCCAGGTAGCGCCACAAGGACTTAGTGAAAGGTCACCTACAGTGGTAGAAACGCTGAACTTTGCTATATGAACCCAAATTAAAGTTTGCTGAAAGAGAGTCAAAAAGGTCACATAAACACCCAAACGTGGAGCTTGAACATAAGACCCTGTGATTAAGAGTCTCATGCTCTACCAACTAAGCTAGCGGGGTTGTTGAGGATTTTGTTCAAGAGCTAGTTACCATTTACATCAATACCTTCCCTACCCATACAAATTTTCAGCTACATCCTGATTTCATCTTGCAACGCTGGACAGAATATGGCCCAGGATCTATGCTGAGTGCACATGTTAGCAGTTGCAAGGTAGGATCATTTTTAACTCGTCACTGGATGGGCTTGAACCACCAAACTTTCAGGTAACAGCTGAACACGCTAACCAAATGCACCACAGAGACTTAGTAAAAGGTCACCTACAGTGGTAGAAAGGCTGAACTTTGTCTCTAAAGGTCTGCTATATGAACCCGAATGAAAGTTTGCTGAAAGAGAGACAAAAGGTCACAGAAACGCCCAACGTGGGTCTCGAACCCACGACCCTGAGATTAAGAGTCTCATGCTCTACCGACTAAGCTAGCAGGGTCGTTGAGGACTTTGTTCAAGAGCTAGTTACCATTTACATCAATATCTTCCCTACCCATGAAACTTTTTCTGCTTAATCCTGATGTCATCTTGCAACGCTGGACAGAATATGGCCCAGGATCTATGCCTAGGTCACATGTTAGTAGTCGCAAGGCAGAAAAATGCTTAATTCGTTCCTGGGTGGGCTTGAACCACCAGCCTTTCAGTTAACAGCCGAACGTGCAAACCGATTGCACCACAGAGACTTATTGAAAGGTCACCTACAGTGGCAGAAATGCTGAACTTTGTCTCTAAAGGTCTTCTATATAAACTCGATTGAAATTTTGCTGAAAGAGAGACAAAAAGGTCACAGAAGCGCCCAACGTGGGGGATGAAGCCACAACCTTGAGATTAAGAGTCTCATGCCCTACCAACTGAGCTAGCCAGGGTGGTGAGCACCTTGTTCAAGAGCTAGACACTCTTTACATCAATACCTTCCCTACCCATACAAATTTTCTGCCACATCCTGATTTCATCTTGTAACGCTGGACAGAATGTGGCCCAGGATCTATGCCCAGTGCACATGTTAGCAGTTGCAAGGCAGCAAAACGCTTAACGCATCGCTGGATGGGCTTGAACCACAAACCTTTCAGTAAAGAGCCGAACTCGCTAACCAATTGCGCCACAGAGACTTAGTAAAAGGTCTCCTACAGTGGTAGAAATGCTTAACTTTGTCTCTAAAGGTCTGCTACATGAACCCAAATGAAAGTTTGCTGAAAGAGAGACAAAAAGGTCACAAAAACGCCCAACGTGGGGCTCGAACCCACGACCCTGAGATTAAGAGTCTCATGCTCTATCGACTGAGCTAGCCAGGCTGGTAAGAACTTTGTTCACGAGCTAGTTAGCGTTTACATCAATACCTTCCCTACCCATGAAAATCTTCTGCTTAATCCTTATTTCATCTTGCAACGCTGGACAGAATATGGCTCATGATGTATGCCCAGTGCACGTGTTAGCAGTTGCAAGGCAGCAAAATGCTTAACTCCTCCCTGGGGGGGCTTGAACCACCAACCTTTCAGTTAACAGCAAAACGTACTAACCGATTGCGCCACAGAGACTTAGTGAAAGATCTCCTACAGTGGGAGAAACGCTGAACTTTGTCCACCAGGTGGCTCTGTTGTGCGTGATTTTTACACATTTTTGTATCTAGTTAAGTCTGGTTTCTAATGATAAAGAAATTTTCATTTTGTTGTAACTGTAGAGGAAAAAAGTGTTTTCCTATACATTTTAAATTGATAATTTCTCAAAGTGTAAAATTATAAGAGATTATGTGTGTAATTGTGTATAAATTGTCAAATTTACCAAATGTAATTACATGAATTATTAAGAAAATAATTCATTCGACCTCACAATGCTGCTCTGTATTGATGAGGGGGTGGAATGTGCAGTAAAGCCAAAAGACAACGTGTTTGTGTTAAATTGTCTTCTGCAGGACTAAATAAAGTGGAGGAAAGCAGCGATTGGTGTCATTTGAAGTTATTGAGTGAAAAGCAGATCAGTTACAAATGGTAATACACAGGTCTGTGCTTATAAACATATAATGTACTGCTGTACAGTAACGTGTCATTTGTTTGTTTCGGTTGTCTTCATTTTAATGGTTTTTAATTTGTTTTTTAATTCGTGGGTCTTTCTGGGGACGCGCTGCGACTACTAGCTCGACAGTGGAAACGCAACATAATTTTGGCCTCATTACTCATCTCCCGGGCGATTGGCCCGGCCCGATAAAAGCCCTGGCTCGCACTGGCCCGATAGTGGAAATGCGGCTACTGGCACTTCCCCGCCAACACTTCAAGAACTGTACTCTTCCAGAGCGAGTAAAAGGGCTCGCAAAATCACCCTGGATGCCTCATTTGATGTTTGATAAGTAAATTAATAAACAATTCGGAAGTGTGGAATGTGCACAAATATGGTTATCGGTTCATAATAGGTTGAAACACATTGTTAGATTTTGCTGTATTTGGCTTAACCGTTCTTGGACGGCTTGTCAATGTATAGAATGTTACATGTTGGTTTCATTTGAGAATTGAACCCAGTTTCTTGGACTCAAAGCTGGGGCTTTTCCCAGCTGAGCTAACTCCTCAACATATGAACCCAAGAGCACAAAATTAAAAAGGGAACTTGAGGCGTTTAGTTTCAGAAACAAGAAACAACTGATCTTTATTTGAAAAATAGAATACAAAGTACAACAGAAATGACGGAAGCAGAGCTTCCAGTAAACAGGCAAAACAAATCTGACACAAGGGTAAAAAAAAACAACAACAACAACAACAATAAAAATAAAGTGTCACTTAGCTTCTCAAGAGAATCGGGCGAGCACTGGGCAGTAAAGGCTCAAGACTGAACACACTAGCTTTTTACACACAAACTTTTATAGGGCAAAACACAGGTGTTGCTAATCTAGCTTGAGTGGTGGCACACAGTAGATGGGAAGAGGAGGAATACAGCTTAATTAATTTTTACATAGATGACTTTAATACATAAAATAAGTAAGCTGACCAAAGCTCTTACGGGGAGAAGACTTTATCGAAGACAATGAATAGTGCAGTTCCTCAGCAGCGATGTTAACTCATTGGTAACTTAACCCAAAGTGAGACATTACTTTATAACAAAGGATGTAACCCTCGGAGATCGGCCTACTTCTTTGGTTGGGTCACAACTCTTGAGTTCCTGTAGGTCATTTGGTTCACACCTTTTCAGATGCAAATACTTGTTTGCATATGAAACAAGTCATACAATCTATCAACATATAGAGTTATTTTGGGTTCTTGAAGCCCTGCAGGTGTTCAAAGGGTTTCATCTTCACAAAACTTGATATGTATTCAAAAGTTCACACTTGTCCTGGTAAGAAACTCTGGTTATTTATAGTGAGTCAGGAATCATCTGATTGGTAAATCATGTGTTGGCTAATGCAGGACCAGCCGTAGACAATCATAAGCATGTGATCCTCTCAAAAGAAGTATAAATAAACTTCACTTGGATGGACAGCCAAACTACATGAAAAAGCTGCTGTTTTGAATATACCAGTGTTTGTGTGGACAAGACCTCAATTTTGGGGACTCTGCTATCCAATGTGAAGCTTTAGGTGAGTGTTGAGGCTTCTTTTATGTTTAAAGCCCTTTCCACATTCACTGCATCTAAAAGGGTCCTCTCCTGAGTTAATCTTCCTGATGTGTTTCCTGATGGAGTCTTTGCGTGTGAGACTCTTTTCACACTGATCACATGTCAACACTATGGTTCCAGTGTGATTATCCATGAGGTTCTTGAGGCTAGCTTTGGTTGTGAAGTGCTTTCCACACTGAGTACATGCAAACGGCTTCTCTCCAGTGTGAGTTCTCATGTGGTGTTTGAGTGTGCTTTTATGTGGGAAAGTTTTCCCACACTCTGTGCATCTGTAAGGTTTCTCTCCAGTATGAATACTCATGTGGTTGTCACAAATTGTTTTTTGAGTAAACCTTTTCCCACACTGTGTGCATGTGTGAGGTTTTTCTCCAGTGTGAATCCTCATGTGGATGTTAAGGTCATGTTTTTGAGAAAAATGTTTCCCACAGTGTGTGCAAATAAAACTTCTGTTTCCAGTGTGTGTTCTCATGTGGACTTCAAGGGTGCCATTTTGCTTAAAACTCTTTCCACACTGGATGCAAGAGTAAGGCCTCTCCCCAGTGTGAATTCTCATGTGCGCTGCAAAGTTTCCTGATTGGTAGAAGCTTTTTCCACACTGTTGGCATATGTACGGCCTCTCTCCAGTGTGAATTCTCATGTGCACTGCAAAGTTTCCTGGATGATAGAAGCTTTTTTCACACTGTTGGCATGTGTATGGCCTCTCTCCAGTGTGAATTCTCATGTGGGTTGTAAAGCCCTGTTTATAAGTAAAACTCTTTCCACACTGTTCGCAGGTGTAAGGCCTCTCCTTAGTGTGAACTCTCATGTGAACATCAAGGTTTGCCTTTTGACTGAAACTCTTTCCACACTGTTTACAGCTGAAAGGCTTCTCTCCAGTGTGAATTCTCATGTGGTTTTCAAAGCCTTGTATGTGACCAAAACTCTTTCCACATTGTTCGCAGGTGTAAGGTTTCTCCCTAGTGTGAACTCTCATGTGAACATCAAGGTTTGACTTTTGACTGAAACTCTTTCTACTCTGTTTACTGCTGAAATTACACGCAGATTTGGATTTCCGAGGTCTTCCACGTGATGAAGTCTTTTTATTCAGTGTGGGTTTTTCATCAGTCGTTACTTCTTGAAGTTTCTCTTCCATTTCATTCTGTTGATGAGTCTCTTCTTTCAACACCATCAGGTCTAAAAAAAACAACAACAAAAACACTGTTAACTTTAGTACGAAGACACAAAGTGACAAGCAAAAGATGGATGTTTCATCAAGATATTAAAATGACCTTACCATTTACTCTCCGTCATGTGGTTTTAAACATTTCCTTTCTTATGGAACACAAAGAAAGCCAGCATTTTTTCACTATCTTCTTTTGTGTTCAACAGAATCAAGAAACTCGTAAAGGTTTAAAACCACATAACGGAGAGTAAATGGTATCCCTTTAAAGAGTTCCTTTTATGAACCTTCTTTTACAAGATGTAAAATAAGTCTTTGGTGTTCTCAGAATGTGTCTGAGGTTTTAGTTCAAAATCAGATTATATACCTTGAAGAAAATATAATTGTGGCGGTCAGAGGAAAACCAAGCTCTTTTTGTGCCTGTGGCTTTAAATGCAGATGATCAAATGCACTCATTCTAGATTATTCATGTTGTGTTCCCTCATGTGCATCTTCAACTGGATTTAAACATTTGTAACTTGCTTGGAAGACCTGATTGAGACAAATACTGCATGTTCATAGCAAGTACACATAACTTACGCCTATATTTCTGAGTTTGC
Organism: Danio rerio; assembly: GCF_052040795.2. Lineage (NCBI taxonomy): Eukaryota > Metazoa > Chordata > Actinopteri > Cypriniformes > Danionidae > Danio > Danio rerio. Next base: position 46,690,425 of record NC_141024.2, on the reverse strand, counting down.
ATTATTGTAGATAAATTATGTTATATAACAAATGTTTCCCAGTACTGGGTTGCAGTTGGAAGGGCATCCACAGTTTTAAAAAAATGCTGGAGAAGTTAGTTGTTCATTCCGCTGTTGCAACCCCTAATGAATAAAGGGACTAAGCCGAAGGAAAATGAATGAATGAACACATGCAAATGCTTAATGCCACGTTTGCTGTAAACTGGATTGATGATGAGATGGCAAGATGACATACTTTACTACTTGATTTCATTTTAAAAGTTTACACTTAACGAGCCTGAGGCTCCCATTTGCAAGACGAAAGGGGAGTTCTCGAGAACTCTTCTGTAGTAGCCAGGCAAGTGCACACATAGGGCTTAACCTGTGCAGTGCACATGCCCTTTTTAGTCTTGGATAGAAAGTGCCCTTCCGAAATTATCTAAAGTGCCCCCGCGACGCGACACACCCTCGGTCCCGCCGTTCAGTAGGTGCGCGACAACACAGCTGATCAGAAGGCGCGAAAACACAGAGCGTGAGCAAATATGATATGGAACTCAGGGTATTTATAGTGGTTTAGGAATCGTCTGATTGGTGAATCATAAATTGAGTAATGCGAAACCAGCTGCAAGCAATCATAAGCATGTGATCCTCGAAATTAGTTTATAAATAAACTTCACCTGTACTTGTTTTTGTTTTCTTGGCTTTTTGCATGTACTGATGCTTAGATGAAAACCTACATAAAGACATTCAGATAATACATTAAGATATTTTAAATACCCGACGATGCAGAAATGCCATCTAAAAAGGTTAACTACTGTTTGTCCAATCAGGGACAGTGACAACGTAAATATACAAATAATAATGTTAACCCGGGGGTTTATGACCTACACACGGCTTTCAGGGTGCATCTGAGTTACAGAGAAGTGCAGAGGTTTTTTTCTCTTATACGACCTGTGGTATCAAACATTTCACTGTCATTAAACACACTGTCTTTCTCCCCAGCGTGTGTGTTTGTTTTTCCTCTGTCAGAAGCGCGTGCACAAAAGGCAACTCCCATTTTTATTCAAACCCTGCCCATTTTACCTCCACCGACACTCCCACCCAAATAGAGCAAGACAAACCCACTTTCCTGACTTTTTCCAAACTAGAGGTATGCAAACACCCTGCTGAAATGGGGGGTTTCATGGCCCTTTAAAGTTACTAGTGACTCGAATAAGCATGGATGGTTCAAGTAGCAGCTCCAGCGATGAAGAAATGATTATTGTTCACAGAGCAATAAACCGCTCCACGTTGATATCGCCTCTGGGCATCTTCTTCAATGTGTGCTCCCATTGACAGTTTTGCGCTTGAGCGCCTCCAAGTGCTGTTTACTGTAACTTCAGCAGCTCCGTGCACATGAACAAAAGTGCCAACCTGATTAGTTAAGGTTTTAACGCCGCGCATCAAATGAAAAAATAAAAAAACGAGCACGAGGCGTTTCTTTAAAAATTCTTCTTTTTTTATGCCTAGCGATTTGCGTGTGGTGTGCACCATCACATTGATGCCCTTTATATAGTCACAAGGTGTTAAATGTCGACAGAAAACGCAGAAAATATCTTTGTGTGCGCGGGCCTTTACACTGTTTTCAGGATCTAAAAATTAATTCTGTAAAAATAGTCTCAAGCAAAAAGATTCCAATGGCGGCGCCTGCTGGTACGTAAAGTATATGGTCAATACTGACGAACTTCACACTCAAATGTTTGCATATCATCAGCATGCTGTAATCCATTTCTTAAACTGCAAAAGTCATTTTTAAACTAGTTTGTTGGCCAGTTGCAGTCAGTGCAATGCTAAACGTTATTGTTCCACTATAATTAGTTTTGTTTTATGTCGTCCCACAACATCATCATATAATTTAGAATAAATTAGTTCAATGTTTTATAATAATAATAATTTTTTTGTGTCCATTTTATCCAGCATATTTGAAGTTAGGGCATCCACATTTTCTGACATACTTTAAACCAGGGTTAAAATTTAAATTTATAATTATATATAAAAATAAATAAATACATTTAATAATACAAGAATAAATTAATATAAAAAATACAGTATTTTATATATTTCTTAGCAAAAAAAAAAAAATTATACTGTATAAAAACAAGCTTTACTTGTATCCATACACTTTTTCCAACAAAACCTTTTTTAAAATGTAAAAAATAATTAAAAAAATAAACTGTTTTAAAAACTATAATTAACTAAATTTATGCACAATAATTTGTCCAGGTCGATGTCTTCAGCAGTAAATACAAGGAGCACATTTAAACAAATATTATTGTAAGGAAAATAATTAAACCATTATGATAAACCGAGTTAAAATGTCAATTTTGAATAAAAAGTTTTATTGAGTTAAATTTGTTGGTGATTGTATGGGTTTTGGCCAGATTGGGTAGCAAAACATGAACAAAGGAAAATGAAGACTTGTTTATAAAAGACTTAAGACCTACAACACAATATTTAAGTAAATTTAAGACATTTTAAGACCCCACGGAAACCCTGTTTAAACACAATAGCTCTGGTAATTAGTTATTATAATAATGATTTAATTCTAACTCTAGCCAAAACTATCACTGTAATAGCAGATATCTTCTATGAGAATACTGTAGGTCAAATAGCGTCAGCTCAGTTAAACTTTTTTAATTGATTGTTTTTATTTATTTATTTTATATAGTACCAGTGCTCTAGGATGCTTTACAAACAGTAGGAGAACAAGAAAAGCAATAACCTTAAGAAGGTAGAGAAAATGGGAGACTAATAATACATAAAATAATGACAAAAAACATGAGAACAAGTAACAAGAAAGAAACTCATTCTGTGCTTTTGTGCATTTAAGAGAACTAGGCAGCACACTCAGGGCTGCGAGATGGATTTAGTATTCTTATTATTAAAATATATCTGAATGAGGATCAAATGACTGCGTCGGTCTTTGAGAATAAAAGTCAACCTGTTTGTTCCTGCAGATCTTCCTGTTTGACTGTGAATGTTTCTTCAATCTTCAGGTCTTCACTTTCTACTTTAATAAATGTCATCTTTATAACAGTGTGGAGATCAGTCGCTTCAGCAGGAGTTTTTCTCTGAGTTTGGACACTTTATCCTGTTTAAAATGAACAAAACAATGAACAGAAATAAGATAACTTCTCTTCAACACTTGCTTCAAATGAGCAGATAAAAGCTAGTACTTTATTTCTTATATATATTGATGTAAATTTAGAATGGACTAACATTAAATTAGACCTTCATTAAAACACTTATTACACACTGTTACATCTCTGTAACTTTTTTGAAACTTTATTCAGGTATGTTCTTAATCGTGTTGTTTGTTTCATTTACTTTATTGGTCTGCTTACAGCAAAGTGTAAATAGAGGTAAAATTGGTTTTATATTCGCAAATTCTGACTTTCCCCTTAATAATATAATTTCATAAAAAGTATTATTTGCAAGCTCTGAATAGTGAAATCATATTAGCAGCCAATGACTATCAAAGTACAACATTGTTCACAGTCAAATAAATAGTGCTAATGTTGTTTTCAAGTTATACTTATATGCTAATTCAGATCTAATATTCAAAGTAACATGGTAAACAATATAGAGACTTCTAAATGAACGAATGTGTGAATTGAAAACCAACTTTACCTCTATAACGTGTAGCACTTTTTTGCACAAGACAAATTTCCTCTCAGGCACAAAAAGTTTATCCTATCTTTATTCAAACAATAGATCTCATTACTGTGAGTGAAATAGTACTTAGTTGTATAAAATGTTAAAATAATATTGTCAACAAGGTACATAATTTAGCACTGAATAAAAAAAAACTTTATCAATCGCTTTATATAAGGGTAAACGCTTTAAAACAAACCTTTCTCCAGTTAAATCACGGCGCGGGGGCAGCGCATGCTTATGACGTCACACACCACGCCAAAATAAAAGTCTTTTTTTTGCCACTTACTGTTGCAGTCATGACTTATTGGCATTTCTCCCTCCACTTTCTGACATACACAGACACACGTATTTGGAGTTAATCAAATCCTCTACTCTATACATTTTAAGAAAATTTAAAAAACGTGTTTAATCACTAAGTCGAAGTGTTTAAAGCAAAAAATCTCAACGTTCTAAATGTATAACAAATAATCTGATGGGTGTTTTAAGCTGAAACTTTACAGACATAAAAGACTTATCTTAAATTATGAAAGGGAGGTAAAAAAGGTGTACTTCAAATAAAAACTATTCATTACTACTACATGTTTTAACTAGTCATTCATTATAATATATATTTTTTCTCTGCGTTTGGACACTTTATCCTGTAAAAATTAACAAAGCAATAAAAATGTCCTGTTTAAAATAAATAAAACAATGAACAGACACAATAACTTCTTTTCAACACTTGCTTCAACAGTTTCTTTATATGAGAGTAATTAACAAAAATAAATCAGGTAAGTGCGAGCAAGAAACAATAGCCACAAATAAGCTGATTAAAACTAGTAACATTATTCTATTTCTTATATATAGTGATATTTAGAATAGAATGACATTATGCAATTTAAAAAATTAAACCTTCATTAAAACAATTAATTTACACTTTAATGCTGCTTTATTTAAACTTTAACAAATGTTGTTAATTATTTTGTTTGTTTTATTTATTTAATTGTCTGCTTACAGCAACGTTGTAGCACTCTTTTGCACAAGACAAGAATTTCTTCTCTGGGACAAATAAAGTTTATCCTATATTATTCAAACAATAGACCTTACTGTGAGTAAAATAATACTTTATTTGTATAAATGTTAAAATATTGTAAACAGCAGGTACATCTAGCATTAACCCAGACAGCACACATACGTTGGGCCGACGTCGTGCCGATTTTCAAAACTCCATCGGTGCGATGTCGCTCAGGGAGCGTTTGCTAATTGGCAAAATGTCGCCGCGACGTCGGCAAATGATCGGAAACGCTGTCCGGCCGACGTTAGGACGACGCAACCGGAAATACCGGCCGCTCCGCGGAGGCGCTGTTCTCAGGCGTTTTGCTCATACTTATGGACCACTAGCTGCAGCAGCTGCTTATTTATAATAAACACGACACACCACTCTCAATAACAGTTGAAGATTTATTAATATTTTTCACAAACATACAAATAGATTAACATACTTTTATCACACATCACCATGTTTTACCACGTTTAAAACAAAACCAACAAGTTGTACTATAACCATGGCTGAACTAATGTGCAACTAAGATTTTAAATACAAAGTCCATTGCAGCATTTACATTAAGACCATATGAATATTTACAAGTGCTTCAAAACATGTACACTAAGGTGACTATAGTTTACTATAGTAAAATCAAAAATAACTTGTGTAAGCACATGTTATAATGCTTATAATTTCTTAAATAGTGTTAAAGAAAATGCATGTTTCCAAGACTATAATCTTAAAATACAAGATAATACCAGTCATGTGTTCAGTATCCAAAAGACTTTCTTCAGGGAGTTACAATAATAAAAGAGGACACAAACACAAAATAAATACCAAGCAAACAATATTTACAGTAGTAAATAAAATCATACAAATTAAAATAATTTGATAAAATCTTATTAAAGTCTGTAGTCAATTTTTTTTACAATTTTTTTATAAATGGCATTCAACAATTTGCAATCTCCTCTGAACTAATAACACATCAATAATATAAAATAACATTACTTCTCAGAGATAACCAGTTTTTTTTAAGCAAACTCTAATGCACGACACAAAACAGATTTTGTCATATATATATATATATAAAATCCCTTAATTTCTGTTTAACGGAAATATTTTTTAACACATTTCTAATCACAATAGTTTTAAGAACTCATTTCTAATAACTGATTAAATAATATTTGACTAGATATTCTTCAAGACACTTCTATACAGCTTAAAGTGACATTTAAAGACTAAAGTTATTATCCAAGTTATTGTATATCGGTGGTTTGTTTTGTAGACAGTCGAAAAAAATTGCTTAAAGGGGCTAATAATATTGACCTTAAAATGTTTTTTTTAAAAATTCAAAACTGTTTTTATTCTAGCCGAAATAAAATAAATAAGACTCTCTCCAGAAGAAAACATCATATTTTCTTGCTCTGACATATATATATAAAACTGGTTGTAAATTGTGTACAATGTTCCAAGAAAACAGACAAAATTAAAAGAAATAACCTGTCATTTAGTTTTGTTTTATCTTGTGGAATGTTGCTTACACATAAAAGGGGATATATAGGTGGAATAATAAGTGTGTCGCCATCCTCTAAATTGTTCTTGTATGTTGTCTTCATCTTTAGTCTTCACAAGTGAGGCTGGCCCAAACCGGGACTGCAGTAGCCAAATCTAATCCTTGTAGTGGGAACCCTTAAATAAAGCAAGAAACCAAAAGGAGAAAGATTAGCATTTCAGCAGTTCATATTACCACAAATATATATTATTTGTTTCATGACATATAACTGGAGTATGTGTTATGCAAGTGCCTAGCTAAAATGTGTAATTTAATTTAAACTTAAAGAGTGTGTCTGAGCACTAATTTTCAGAAAAGCCATTTGAAAGTTAAATTCCTTGTGAAATCATAATGAATGTTTTTTTTTTGGTTTTTAGTATCATTGTGTTAGTATAAATGTGTATCTAAATATATGTACAAATCTTCAGATACCACATTACATGCAAAATAAACTAAGTTTCGTCAACTAAAATGTCACACTGTACACCACATTTAATTTATCATAGCTAGGGCCAGGAGGAATCTGCGGATGTTTTTTGCTATTTCTGCTGAAAATTTTGGTGGAAGTCTGCGGATTTCTGCGGAATTATTTTGGGAGTATCATAACTAAAACCTTAATATATGAAATAAAAAATAATATATTTTAAAGTTTTATTTAATGTTTAAATGCAAATCCAATTAGATTCACTTTATTTGGTAAATAAAGCAAGTTTTTCATGTAACATATCTAGTAAGACAGAAAACATTACTGTACAAACCTCATTGTACATAAATAAGATGAACATTTTCACATTAGTCAATAATATTACTGAAATTAATAAAAAAACTGAATAAATATAGATTTACACACATTTACTCAAGTAAATAAACAGAATTAATGATAGGCTAAACATCTGCGGAGTTCTGCGAAAAATCCGGGTGGGCCTAATCATAGCTTTATTTCTGCTACAAAAAGGTTTTTCAGCAAACAACTTCTATTATATGTAGGCTATAGAGGAGGATATAAAAAGAAATGATATATTCAACTCTCTAATTAAATGCACCTTATGCAGCTAATCAGGTCTTTTAGGCTTATTTGAAAACTTAAATGACGTGTTGGACCACAGTTGAACAACGCTCAGTGAGAATACTTTTTTTCCACAAATTCTTTTTGTTCTAAAGAAACATGTCTGATTGCTAGCAATCATCAAAGAGCAAACTTTTTTTTTTTTCAAATAAATACTATGCTTTTAAAAATAAACTTTTCATACATCAAGAATACTAAAAATATGTTTATTTAAAATGTTTTATATATAAAAAAACAGCTTGAGGAGAGAATCAGTACATTGGAATACTATTTTTTCAGAAGGATCATGTGACACTATTAATTATATACATTGTATTAAATTCACAGTATTACTGCTTGACTGTATTAATTAAATAAAGCTGACACTATCAGAAGAGAATTTACTACCAACCTAAAAGCTATGAAACAGTAGTGTATGTTTAAGATGTTACTTACTAGTCCTATTGTACTTTGGAGAGGTTGTCTGACAGGAGGATCCCTTCAACTCAGCAGAATTCTCAGCAGACCATCAGCGTACACCAATCTAAGAATAAAATAAGCAATTTGTTAAAAACCAAAAATATATATTTTATATTTCCAGGTTTATAGGAAAGAAGAAAGCTAAAGCAGATTTAAAATGTAGAAAAAAATAAAACCTATTGACAATTTAATGGCACAACATACCCTAAACTAAGCACGCTCAAATGGTTAATTTTAACTGTTAAGGATTCATTCATTCATTGTCTTTTGGGCTTAGTCCCTTTATTAATCTGGGGTCACCACAGCGGAATGAAAGGCCAACTTATCCAGCATATGTTTTACGCAGTGGATGCCCTTCCAGCTGTAACCAATACACACTCATTCACACACACTTATACACTATGGTCAATTTTAGCATACCCAATTCACCTATGTCTTTGGACTTGGGAAAACCGGAGCACCCGGAGGAAACCCACGCCAACACGGGGAGAGCATGCAAACTTCACACAGAAACGCCAACTGACCCAGCCGAAGCTCGAAGCAGCGACCTTCTTGCTGTGAGGCAAACGTGCTACCCTCTGTGCCACTGTTAAGGAATCAGATTAATATAAATGAATTGACATGTTTATTTAGTGTCTGACACATTAAATATTGCATTTTTAAATATTGTTTCATTTTAAGATTTATTTCAGAATTAACTATAGAACCGGATATATCGTCACATTTTCATGCACAGCAGCATTTCCAAGAACATAGAAAAACAGAATATAGGCCAACTGAAAAAAAATAAATTAAAAAATTCTGAGGGTATAATCTTGGATAAAAATATCACAGTTTCACAGTATTGTGATTACTGCTCTGAAATGTGTTTTTTTTTATCTCTGTGTAAAAAACAGCTACTTTTTCCCCATTGAACACAATATGTTTTGTTTTAAGAAACATTTAAAATATTTTGTAACAGTAAACATGCCAGGCTAAATAATAATTTAATAAAATAGTACTATCTTCATTAGACTCAAAAACACTGATTTCTTGTGAAGGCATAATAAGCTATTTGTTTTTCAGATGTTTGCTGAATCGTGAGCTGACCAGTAGCTTTTGATGTGGAGGGTCTTTTGCTGCTGTAAATAATGTTGGACTATTTTTTTAAGTCTTTGATAACGCGCTAAAAACCATATACAATGCATCCGGAAAGTATTGATACTTTACTTTTTCCACATTTTTAATGTTTCAGTCTTATTTCAAAATGGATTAAATTCATTAATTTCCTCAAAATTCTACACACAATCCCCATAATGTGTGTTGACCCGATTTTAGTTAATCATTTACAAGTCAATATTGCCTATATGGATTGTAATTTAAAAAAAAATTAACATGTAAAATTGCAGTGTTAAATGCAATGCCATCAAACATTTTAGACGCACCAGTGCAAAAAGCTAGTCTAGAGGACTTGGAATGCTGGTGTAGTTCTAGTTAAATTCAGTTCAGTTAAAGCTGTATATGCAACAGGTCTCAGTAAAGGATATAGTATTTAACTAATCTTAACAACTAAACATTTACGAATCTGTATTAGCCAGCTCATGTACTACAATGTAACATACTGTATATTGCCGCCTTGATACTTAAGCTTTCTTTAAAATATTTTGTGTTCAACCGATTAATTAATTCTTTCATTTAATTTTTTCTGTGCAATAGTATAGCTTACACTGGTGTATTTGTATGGACCCCCAAAATAGCGGAGGCCACTTTCTGGCCACCCAAGTATAAACTTCTAGCCTAGCCACTGTGAACTACCTGTCTGTCCTGCTCCAGAACTCTTTGTCGGCTGCTTGTATGTCTGGATACAGCTGCACAAGTCTTTTAACACTGACAAATACAGCCTCTGCACATCCTCACAACCAGGAGAACAGAATGATCAGGAGGACCTGAAAAATATAACCAACTGAAATCAGTTGAAATGTATTTTGTCTTGTAATGATGGCACAAAAATAAATTATTTTTCACAAAGGATGTGCTGTTACCTATGAAACATTCTATAATGAATGATCTTTTTGATCCTGTTTCCTTGATGTCATTCACTCAGAGATGGTTTGGACATTTGATTGTATCTAAACTGTAATGAATTTAAGTTACACAAACATTGATAGCAGGACCATTGATCTTGTAACTTATACAAATTGTTAAGTATTGAACAAGTCTGCAACCAAACTAGTCAAGTTGATAATACTAATCTCAACTCAACTATGATTAGTTGTCTTGTTTCTGCTGCCTAGACAGTCACACCTGCTTATAAAAAAAGGAAAAAGTATGGTATTTTTACAACAATGAAACTGCAAACAACTTAACTATAAGGGGGTAAGCAGTGAGCATCTTTTATTATAAGCAATTTACTGAATACTTTGTCACTGGTATTACCTAAAAACCAAACGTCCCAAGTTTGGCTCATAGCTGTCCACACATCTGCCCAGTAGCTTGTGGTAATACTGAAGACACTGATCAGCTGGTCCAACTGAGTTTGGAGTTGAACTGCAATCAGGCATCCAATACTGCAAAGAAAGAGAAACTCACTTTGGGTTAACAAATAATGTAATCCCATCCACACATTTCAAGTAATTGTGCAGTTAATTCTCTTAAAATGAATGAATGAATTCTCTTATTGAATTTTCTGAGAGCTTATGAATATATTTGTGGTGGCACAATAGGTAGTGCTGTCGCCTTACAGCAAGGATGCTGACTCGAGCCGCAGCTGGATCAGCAGGCATTTCTGTGTGTAGTTTGCAAATTCTCTCTGCGTTTGGTGGGTTTTCTCTGGGTGCTCCGGTTTTTGCCTACAAGTCCAAAGACATGGGGTACAGGTGAATTGAGTAGGCTAAATTGTCTGTAGTGTATGAGTGAGAACAAGCGTATATGGTTGTTTCCCAGTGATGGCTTGCAGCTGGAAGGGCATCCACTGCGTAAAACATATGCTGGATAAGTTGACAGTTCATTCCGCTGTGGTTACCCCAGATTAATAAAGGGACTAAGCAGAAAAGAAAATGAATGAATGAATGAATGAATGAATGAATGAATGAATGAATTTAATAAGAGTTAAACTGATCTGTTAACATGTCTGTCAGGAGCTGATCTACCTGTTGTCAAACTGATGAAAATGTTTTCTCAATTTACTTTAACATTTTTGTGTTTGTTTATGTTTTTATAACTTGCAGCCGTTGTTAAATTTAAAAGTATTTTAAACATGCATGGAGATCTAAATGCATATAGGGCACATATCTCAAAACATTATGAAATATTTCCAGATAAATCAATTTTGAATTAAAATGTATATTAATCTCCAGACTTGCATCTCCCTGATCTTTTTAAAAGAACGGCCCCTCGTTTGCTCATCACTGTTTGACAAGTGTCTGGCAGTCAGTCAAAAATATTCTTACATATAAAGATGTTCATCAGCAACACGGCACTTAGGTTAAACTTAGACCTCCTTTTCAGTTGATGTGGAAAACAAAAGCAAAAGAAAGAAAAAACAAAACGACTGAATACAAGTTGCATATCATGCCTGTACAAATCAAAAATTATTCATTTAGGGCTTAAATTGACTTGTTTGAGGATGAGTTAAGGTGTAAGGGATGGGTGAACAGTGTAAATATACATGTAATTCATAGCTATGATGTAAAGCTAAATTTTCAGCATCATTACTCAAGTCTTCAGTGTCACTTGATCTTTCAGAAATCTTTTTTTAAGATGTTGATTTAGTGCTTGAGGTTGAACTAATATAATGGTGATTATCAAATGGTGCTGATTTGCTGCTCAAGAAACATTTCGGATTGCTATCAATGCTAAAAACAGATGTGATGACATATAATTTAGTGTAAACTTTTTTCTAAGATTTAATAAATCAATTAATCAGAAAAAATTAAACAAAATGAAAATCACAAATATTACTTCATTAGCAGCAAATCTATATATTTACTAAGTTCTGAAGAATCATGTGATGTGAAATTTAATACCACTCACATGTTTCAATGTCAAAACTTTCTTAAAACAACTGCAATAAAGACAAGTAACAGATGCATAATATATAGACATGTAACATGTGCATAATGATGTGCAATGGAAATTCATATGAATTAATCCTATGCTTAAAGTTACCTGTCTTTCCTGCATCTCTGTGATCAGCTCCCTTCAGAAATTTAGGAATCTTGAGTTATATTTTCTGTAGCAGGAGGTTATTCTCTCACTCCTGAAACCACAGAACACTTTTTTACTTAACATTTAGTTTAAGATACCATGAAATATCAAAACACGATTGAACTTTTGATTCACGGTCCTTTACAGTAACATTACAATGCGTATTTTAGACTACATATGGAGTGCATTCAATAAAACATTGACAAAACCTCTCATCTACACATAAAGAATAAATAAAAGCCAAAATTTTAACAAACAAGTTTAACAAGAGCTAACATTAAGTAAGTTAACGTAATATTACCACGACGCTAACGTTACCAGTGCTAATATGCTAACGGACTTTTACGAAGACCTCCACTCTTATATAACATAATATTCAACTGAATATTCATCAATTGCCAATAATAAATGTGTGAGGAACAGTTTTATGTAGTATTTGCTTTGTTTTAGGGACTAAACTTACCTGAAAACAGTCAAAACGGCAGCTTGAGAGAAGTCGTGTTGTGTCTTTTAGGTGGTGTCGTGTCGTGTTGTAGCTTCGTTTCCCATAGCAACATCCTCTCCGCTCCAGTGTTGGAAGACGCGCGCGCGCACATTAAAGTCTTGCAGTATTACATTTATAAACATGATCACTCCATAGACAATTTAAATAATAACCTTGTATTTTAAATCTTGAATTTAAAATGTATTTAGCAGTTTTATATACGCTATTATCTTTAAGACGAGCTTTATAGCCTACTAAACTGTTACAAAACAAACACTTTATTTGTGCATCAGATTCACTGTCAAAAATAAATAACCAATAAATATAAATGCAAGTATATATAAAACAAAGATGTCACTCTGTAAAAAGGTGTTTATTTTAATTAAACAGCCGAATTGCAGAACATACTTGATTTTTACACTGGGAAAATGTATTAGAAAAAGCCACAATAAAAAAAAGCAAACAGCAGTTAACACCAGAAAAAAACAACGTTTTCATTATTAAAGCATAACAATAAAACTTTTTATATTTTAATGAATTGAAATCATGTATTGTAGGCATTTTGGTCAGTTTTACTGCATTAATGTAGGCTATTTAAAGCTGGACCGACCGACGCAGTATAGACATGATGCATGTCGCGTTTGTCTAATTTATTATGCACGCAAAAACCTACTTGTAAACCAAATATGTTGCCGGATTCTTTCATGGGCATGAGAGATAAAGTGCTTATGAAGTGCTTCGTCGGCCTCTGGTCGTTAACCGATGCAGAGCCGACGTTTGTTGAGCTGGAACAATAGAACACACGACCGAACGCTCATGCGTATGTTTGGCCGACCATATACCGATGTTAGAATTAAAGGGGCCGACGTGTTGACCTTCGGCCGACGTCGGCCCAACGTATGTGTGCTGTCTGGGAAATGAACAACCTGAAATTTTAATCAGTTGGATTACATCGGTCTAAAAGCTTTAAATCAAACCTTTCTCCAGTTGAATCACAGTGCGGGAGCGGCGCAGCTATATGACCACGCCAAAATAAAAGTCTTTTTTTTTGAAAAAAAAAAAGCATTTACCCCCCAGATCTTCACCTTCAGGTAGGTTGATAGGAGGTTGCATTTTCTTTAAATGATTGCATTTCTTTATCCATAGCTTTAACTCATTCACTTGCATTCAACTGATGTTGCCACCTCTTTGTATGTTTAAATGGGGAAACATCAAATTCTCCCAAACTGCCTGCCAGGTTCCAACCTATATATGTAATAGGTTGAAACTTAACTAGGTTAACTTGGGTTGAAACTGGGCTACGGTCCATTTGTCAGGATAAAAACAATATTCATAACCAAATAAACAAACAAACAAAAAACTAAATAAAAAGTTGTAATGAAGCTTTTAAAAATGACTGAAGAACTTTAATTCAACGTTGAACAGTGCATCCACGCATGTTTAGATTTTACATTTTATAATGTTAGCATTCAGATATTATTTAAGAGTAAATTCAGAATGTGCAACTCACCTTTCCAGTCTTCAATGAATATGTGGGATGAGAAATGGCCTCAGTGGGCTTTTCTTTGTAGGTTGTTGTTGGTAATAATCCCAATGTAGGAATCAACAATCGTAGTTTGTCATACAAAGTTGATCTCTTTACTAAGCAAAATAAGCCAATGACGTTTCTGTTAGGAACCCAGAATATATAGATGCAACCCTGCTGAGCTACAGGACCTGGAATGTGATTGGATAAGACTCAATTGCCCTCCATTAATGCTGGTATAAAGATGCAAATGAGCAGTGGAGAGCAGTGAAGACTCAAGACACATACAGTGGGGGATGGAAAGTCCAGCAGCTTTACAAACCAGTTTTACAGAGAATTAATGATGTATTGGGAAAATAAGTTGACTTTAGCCATCTTCATTTGATTTGTTGCTTTTGTTTTATTGACCTTATTCTAAAACGCGGAAGTGTGCCTGTTTTCGCGATTGTCTTAGAACTTCCGATTCAGTCGCATATGGGAGAAATGACTAGGAATAATAAACGGCAGAAAATAGCCAAACTACTTGCTCAACAAACAAATGTTTGCATGACTACACAGACCAAGAAGCATAATATAATGAGAAAATATTAAATTGCAACATCAAGCAGCGTAACGAGCAGTTGTTAACGTCAAAAAATGAATGGAAGTGAATGTGACCGGAAGTCGCGAGACAAAAAGATTCAAATGGCAGCACCCGCTCGACATCTGAGAATAAGGTGAATAGGACTATTGATGGAAGCTTATTTTTTAGTTTGGCTGCTGCATGTTGTTGATAATATTGACACACTTATGTTGAGGTATTTTGATTTGAAAGACATTTCAATTTATTTTTTCCCAAGCCTGGTTAAAAGGTAATGCAAGAGTTGTGTGTTGTTTTTGTAGAAGCTTCTCAGAGTTGCTTGGCTGAAGTCTTTGTGTAAAGATGCAAATGACCATTGAAGACTCAAGCCACACTGATGTCTCAATACATACAGCTACATTCACTTATATAATAGTCATGTAAGTCTTATATTATTATACAGTGATATATTATCATTTGTTAAAAGAAACAATTTCTGAACTTCACATTGAGGTTTTATTTGTCAAGTTTAGTCAATATATTGATATGAGCTAACTATTAGCATTTTTTTTGTCATTTATTTATCACTGAACTTGTTCTTTATGTGAGTCCTTTAGAGTCCTTTATTTCTCTTAAAGCACATGCAGCTCTTTACTGGTTTCTGTAAGACAGTCAACACACTCTTAACAGGTCAATTATTTCTTTCCAAAAGTGTCTTCACATTTTAACAATCAAAATGTAACTTGTTTCTGTGCCAATTTTGTTTTCTTTCCTCCGTTTTTTAGTTGAACAGAACATGTGTGAGCAGCTCAGCTCAGCTCTCTCGAAAGCCTCTTATTCACCTGGTATGTAACAAAGATGTTTTTCCCTCTGATTATCACTTGTGTTTGTGCATACAAATATGCGTAGACATTCACAAGAGAATATAAAAGATACTCTTTGACAAAACCTTTTCCGTTTAACACAGTAAAGCCATCACATACTGTCCATTTTTGCTACTTTTGTCCTTTGTAGATAATTGTTTTTTACATTAATCACAAATGGATGAGACACACTGTAACTTCAAACTCATTTGTGTTAATTCCAGGTGCTGTGAAATGTTGTTGTAACATCATTACAGGACCAAAACAGAACGTCCTCCTAAAGTCTTATTCGAAACGTTATTATATGACTAAAGGAGGACTATGTAGATACGTTCTGTTAATGTTAAAAAAGTTCTCTTTGTAACGTTATTAAGTGACCATTGCAGGACCAAAACAGAACGTCCTCCTAAAGTCATATTCATAACGTTATTATATGACTAAAAAGACCATGTGAAAACGTTCTGTAAATGTTAGAAAGGTTCTCTTTGTATCGTTATTATGTGACCATAGAATGGCCAAAACAGAATGTCCTCCTTAAGTCATACTGGTAACGTTATTTTATGACTAAAAGAGAACGTTTTAAGAACGTCCCTAATGTTCTGTAAAGGTTCTGGATTTTTATTACCTTTAGGGAACTTTCAGGGAACGTTGTGCAAGGTGGCGCGAACGTCGCCTCCTACCTGGCAATATCATCACAAGTATCAGTGCTATCAGTTTTTGTATTTCTATTTGTTGTAATGGCCTGTTGTTATTGCAATAAAAATAAATAAATAAATAAATACATAAATAAATAAAGCAGTGCAATGTGGCTGTATATCAGCAGTGGTGGAATGCGTGTTATAGTGTACACTAGGCACTCGAGAACGATTGTCCCTCTACCTGTTGTTTTAATCCCCTGAGAACTTTGGTCATCTTCAGAATGCAAATGAAGACACTTTAGATGAAATCAGAGAACTCCCTCATCTGTCATACACAGCAAGAGTCCCGAGATGCTCAAAAGTCCAGAAAAGGAACCAAAAACATTGACTTTGACTGTGACTTTAGTGGTTAAGTTGTAATCGAGTTCTGAGAACATTTTGTGTGCCAGAAAATGTTGAAAAAAGCAGCCATGCCCAAAGTAGGCGCTGTTGAACCATATAGTGGCTGCCTTTTGACCCTGTAGCCTATTCTCTTCATTTCCATTCAGCAGAAGAAACTCACACAGGTTTGGAACAAGTAGAGGATGAAAAAAATGTCAGAATTGTAATTTTTATGTGAACTACCCCTTTAATGCTTTCGTAAATTTAATATTATCACTGAAGATTGCTAAAGAATGGCAGGAAACGTGGAACAGATTATAAGAGACGACAATTTATATGAAACAATAAGAAACCCTATATAGGCCTATAGAGGTTGTAGAAATAGAAGAGGACATAATTATGAGGATGAGATTTGGACTCAGATATTAATAGGAAGTAATGTGTAGTAGACATGCAAGTCATCATGAACTGGATTAAAAAAAGTTTCTCAAAATTGGCTTAAAATGTTTAGATTAAATTTTTTTGATCAACTTTAAATACTGAAGTGTGTGTTTGTGTGTGTGAGAGAGAGAAATCTAATCTATTTTTAAAATATTTTTTATTAATCTTTTTATTTTTATTAATTTATTTTTAATTTCATTAATCTATTTTTATTTTATTTATTTCTGTGTTTTCTCTGTATTATATTTTATATCCATATTTGTTTGCACTACTGCCCTTTTTTCACTGTCTTGTTTGTACACAGCGACGCTGCACTGCTTTGACAATACAAATGTAGTTATTTGTCATGCCAAAAAAGCTCCTAAAATGTGTAATGTGTGAGAGAGAGAGAAAGAGAGAGCAGAAATATTATAAAGTGAAAAACATGGGAGAATGTATAAATAAGTCATGACTGCAACAGTAAGTGGCAAAAAAGCGAAACAAAATAGACTTTTATTTTGTCGTGACGTGTGACGTCATCAGGCGGCGCCGCTTCAGCGCTGTGATTCAACTGGAGAAAGGTTTGTGTTTTTAAACGTTTACGGATATAACCCGATTTAATTAAAGTTTCAGATTTTTTTTTATCCGATGCTAAATTATGTACCTGCTTTGGACAATAATATTTAAGCCCTTTATACAACGTAGTACTATTTTATTATCAGTAGCCGAGGGCTATTGTTTGAAACCGAAAAGAGTGTAATAGTGTTTTAAAGCAGGGTTTCTCAAACTTTTCTGATAAGAGGTAAAGTTGGTTTTATATTCACACATTCGTTCATTTAGCAGTCTATATATTGTTTACCATGTTACTTTAAATATTTGATCGGAATTAGCTTGCAAGTGTGACTTGAAAACAACATTAACACTGTTTATTTGACTGTGAACAATGTTGTACTTTATAGTTACTTTAAGTTATACTTTAATGAAATTATATCATTAAGGGGAAAGTCCGAATGTGCGAATATAAAACCAATTTTACCTCTATTTTTAAAAAAATGTTTTACCTGATTTCTTTTTTTGATAATTAAAAGAAACTGTTTAAGCAAGTGTTAAGAGAAGTTATTTTGTATCTGTTCATTGTTTAATTTATTTTAAACGGGACATTTTTATTGTTTTGTTAATTTTAAACAGGATAAAGTGTCCAAACACAGAGAAAAACTCCTGCTGAATCGACTGATCTCCACACTGTTATAAAGATGCCGTTTATTAAAGAGGAGAGTGAAGATGTGAAGATTGAAGAAACATTCACAGTCAAACAGGAAGACCTGCAGGAACAAACAGGTTGACTTTTATTCTCAAAGACCAACTCAGTCATTTGATCCTCATTCAGATATTTTAATAATAAGAATACTAAATTAAATCCATCTTGCAGCCCTGAGTGTGCTGCCTAGTTCTCATAAATGCACATAAGCACTCATTAAAAGACAGAATGAGTTTCTTTCGTCACTTGTTCTCATGTCTTTTGTCTTTTATGTGTTTTTAGTCTCCCATTTTCTCTACCTTCTTAACGTTATTGCTTTTCTTGTTCTTTTACTGTTTGTAAAGCATCCTTAGTGCTTTATAAAATAAATAAAAACAATAAATTAATAAAAGGTTTAACTAAGCTGACGATATTTGACCTACAGTATTCTCATAGAAGACTCAACATTTTAGGCCTTAAAAAGTCTTAAATTTACTGAAATGTTGTGTTGTAGGTCTTAAATCTTTTTTATACAAGTCTTTATTTTCTTTTGTTCATGTTTTTCTACCCAATCTGGCCAAAACCTATTCAATCACCAACAATTCAACTTAATAAAACTTTCAACTTTTTATTCAAAAAGGTGTTTTTAACTCTATTTATCATAATGGTTTAATTATTTTACTCCTAATAACATTTGTTTAAACGTGCTCCATGTATTTACTGCTGTGGATATCAACCTGGACAGATTGTTGTGCATAGATTTAGTTTGTTATAGTTTTTAAAACTTTAAAAACATTTGTTCATTTTTTTATTTTTAAAAAGAAATTTTATTTTGATGGGGCAAATAAAAATCTTTTCCATCTGGGCCATTTGAAAAGTTCTTTAGCCTTTAGCCCTTTATGAGTCTAAAATTTCATTCATAATGGTCTTAAAAATATAAAAAGTCTTAAATTTAATCTTTGTAAAACCTGCAGAAACTCTGGTTTACGGTATGTAAAAAATGTGGATCCCCCCAATAATGCGCATGCTAAATGAAATGGACACTAAAATAATTAATTGTTATAAAATATTTTACATTCGCAGAATATAGACCATATTCTTCATGCACCAACAGGCGGCACCATTGGAATCTTTTTGTTTGAGACTTTTTTAAAGAATAAATTTTTAGATCATAAATATCAGTGTTATGCTGCTGAGGCATGGGACAATAACTATATTCAAGGTTTACCGCAGTTTGGAAAAGTCAAGGTTTTAAAACCGCCAACATTTCCTGCTGCACCGTTCCTACAGTATATGTAAGATTTTTTTTAATGTTTTGTTTTTTAGGACAACAGTATCTCCTGCAGTAAAGACCAAAGAGGCTGTTTTAAATCGTAAAGAAATCTGTGATTCATTTCAATTATTTAGCCTGACATGTTTACTGCTCAAAAATGTTTTAAAAGTTTCTCAGAAGAAAATATATTTTAGGATATCATACTGTCAGATTCTTATACTGGCCCATGCCTAATGCTGCTTGATGTTGCAAAGTCATATTTTCTCATTTTATTATTTTTATTTGTATTTATAGTCATGAACACACCTGTTTGCAGAGCAAGTAGCGTGACTGTTTTCTGCAGTTTATTATTTCTGGTCAAATAATGCCAAAATCCAAATAGAAAAAGAATAATAATTATAATTAAAAAACAAATTAAAAAGAGTATAGGCTACATTAATATTTGCAAAGGAAAAGAGTTGTTTGAGTATATTTAAAGTTCTGGTTGCTTTTTATCTTAAACGTTCTTTTAGGGTTCTTTCTGACTATTTTTGTGTATGTAATTACCTAATTAAGTTAAAAGATTTAACATAAAATAGTTCTATTTTTTTATATTGTCTATTTATATAAACTAACATTTTGTATAACACATTTTCATTATTTAACAGATTTAATACTTCTATTATTCAAATTCTTTCTATTTCATCAGCTTTGAAATAACCAGATTCCTGATACATATGTTTGTGAATTTTATTTTGTAAGTTTCCTTGCGTGCTATACCAGCATGCAGAGAGTTTTGTGTTTGTGTGTGTTTGTGTTTAATTTAATCCAAGGATTAAGTTTATGTTCGGATCGAGTTTATATGTCTGTGCATGTGTATGCATGCAGTAGGTTTAAATATGTGCAAGTGTCATACTTGTTTTGAACATAGTATATGTTTATATGTGTATATTCATGTGTAGACATGCAAAACCCTACACTGCGCCTCATAGCCATCTGTGTTTGGTGTCGGGAAGGTGGATGGTGAGGCGACAGGTTGATTTAAACTTTTATGAACCTATTTGATGTGTTTCCGATGCTAGTCGGCATCGCTCTCCCGCACAGT